>NC_090071.1:1777705-1855205 GCF_038355195.1 Osmerus mordax | reverse complement strand
GAGGGGATGTGTGGGCCAGGGTTGGATGTGTGCGTGCTGTGATCGCTTGGGTAGACTGCCACCTTGTGGCCTTGCCTTGTGAGTGCAGTTTTCTACTTCGCAAGAAGATCTCTAACCTGCTGATTTCTCCCCTCCCCCCTCCTCCCCTCTCACTGAGCAGCAGGCCTTGTTACTGGAGCAGCAGAGAATCCACCAGCTGAGGAACTACCAGGCGTCCATGGAGGCTGCCGGCCTGTCAATCACCTTCCCAGGGCACCGCCCCCTCTCCAGGGCCCAATCGTCTCCTGCCTCCTCCTTCCCCATCAGCCTCTCGCCCCCCGACCCGCCCGCTAAGCCTCGCTTCACCACAGGTGAGACACGCACGCACACGCCACGCTCACTCTCCGCTCATCCACGGGAACAGGAAGTGGACCTTCATGTCCTGACGTGTGTGTGTGTGTAACCATGTGTGTGTGTGTGTTCCAGGTCTGGTGTATGACTCCCTCATGCAGAAGCACCAGTGCATGTGCGGGAGCACCAACACACACCCGGAACATGCCGGACGCATCCAGAGCATCTGGTCCAGGCTGCAGGAGACTGGACTCAGGGCGCAGTGTGAGGTACACACACACATTCACACACACACCCTGGGTTCTCACTCCATATACTGTATGTTAAGCATCTGGCTTTACTAATGCTGTTGATGTAATAAAGACTAGTTGCATTCCTGTGTGTGTGTCAGTGTATCCGAGGGAGGAAGGCTACTCTAGAGGAGCTGCAGATGGTTCACTCTGAAGCTCACGTTCTGCTGTACGGAACCAACCCTCTCCGACAGAAACTGGACTGTGAGAACTACACACACACACACTCACACACACAGACACACACACAGACACACTCACACACACAGACACAGACACACACACACACAGACACACACACACACACAGACACACACAGACACACACAGACACACACCATGTGTACGTGTGAAGGTGGTGTTAGTAACTCTGTGTCTGCTCTCGGCAGGTTCAGTCACCCCCATGTTTGTGAGATTACCATGTGGAGGAGTGGGGGTAAGTATCCTCCTCTCTCCTCTCCTCTCTCCTCTCCTCTCTCCTCTCCTCTCTCCCTGCCCTCAGGACCCTGTCTAACTCCCTAATCCTGTGTGTGTGTGTGTGTGTTTCCAGGTGGACAGTGACACCATCTGGAACGAGGTCCACTCCTCCAGTGCTGCCCGGCTAGCCGTGGGCTCCGTGGTGGAGCTGGTGCTGAAGGTGGCCACCGGGGACCTGAAGGTGACTACAAAGACCAAGACTCTCATCCCTTCGGGAAGCTTCCATTGAATGCAATACATGTGTAAGGCACTCTGGGTAATGTAGTCTTTGTTTTGCTTCCCCCCCAGAACGGGTTTGCGGTGGTTCGACCACCAGGTCACCATGCAGAGGAGAGTACCCCCATGTAAGTTCAGGGTTTATTCACCTCTTCATGACTCATTCTGTTGTTTAAGACTTCTGATTTGCCATTCATCTCTCTCTCCCGGACTTTCTCAATACGCTCCTTCAACACCTGATTTGTTCTGTTATCTTTCTCTCTCCTCTATGTCTCCCTATGTCTCTCTCTCTCTCTATGTCTCTCTCTTTGTCTCAGGGGTTTTTGTTATTTCAACTCTGTGGCCATCGCTGCCAAGGTGCTCCAACAGAGACTCAACGTGAGCAAGATCCTCATCGTGGACTGGGTGAGAGTGTGTGTGTGTGTGTGTGTGTGGAGACCAGCTGTGTGTGTGTGTGTGTGTGTGTGTGTGTGTGTGTGTGAGTGTGTGTGGAGACCAGCTGTGTGTGTGTGTGTGTGTGTGTGTGTGTGTGTGTGTTTGTGTGTGTGTGTGGAGGACTGGGTCTAATACATTCCCTGCGCGTGTGTGTGTATGACGTCATCCAGGATGTTCACCATGGCAACGGAACCCAGCAGGCCTTCTACGACGACCCCAACGTTCTCTACCTGTCACTCCATCGCTACGACGACGGAAACTTCTTTCCTGGGAGCGGAGCGCCTGACGAGGTACCTGCCGTAGGGAGAACCTGTAGCTCCGCCCCTGTTCACCTCCAGTATCACGGAGCACACACCCGTCCTGTTACACCCGTCCTGTTACACCCGTCCTGTGACACCCGTCCTGTTACACCCGTCCTGTGACACCCGTCCTGTTACACCCGTCCTGTTACACCCGTCCTGTGACACCCGTCCTGTTACACCCGTCCTGTGACATCCGTCCTGTTACACCCGTCCTGTTACACCCGTCCTGTTACACACGTCCTGTAACACCTGTCCTGTTCTCTCGGCTGTCAGGTCGGAAGTGGGGCTGGCGTGGGGTTTAACGTCAACGTAGCATTTACCGGAGGTCTGGACCCCCCCATGGGAGACGCAGAGTACCTCGCTGCCTTCAGGTGAGACACACACTCACACACTCTCACACACTCTCACACACTCTCACACACACTCACACACTCTCACACACACTCACACACACACTCACACACTCTCACACACTCTCACACACACTCACACACTCTCACACACACTCTCACACACACTCACACACACACACTCTCACACACTCTCACACACACTCACACACTCTCACACACACTCTCACACACTCTCACACACACTCACACACACTCACACACTCTCACACACACTCACACACACTCACACACACTCACACACACTCACACACTCTCACACACACTCTCACACACACTCTCACACACACTCACACACTCTCACACACTCTCACACACACTCACACAGTCTCACACACACTCACACACTCTCACCTTTCCCCTCAAGCTCTTTAATTCCCCCCCTCTCTCTCTCTCTCTCTGTCTGTCTGTCTGTCTGTCTCTGTCTGTATGTCTCTCTCTCACTGTCTGTCTCTCTGTCTGTCTCTCTCTCTGTCTCAGGACGGTGGTGATGCCCATAGCTAATGAGTTTGCTCCAGATGTGGTCCTGGTGTCGTCAGGGTTCGATGCTGTGGAGGGTCACCCTCCGCCTCTAGGGGGCTACGTCCTCACCTCCAGATGTACGTAGGACCGCATCACACTTTCACCACCACCCGCCGTGCCCTCTCGCGGGGCGGCGTCATCGTGACGACGCGACGGCGTCTCAATCCCCCCGCATGCTGTGTGTGTGTGTGTGCCCCGCAGGTTTCGGTTATCTGACCCAGCAGCTGATGACCCTGGCGGGGGGGCGGGTGGTGCTGGCGCTGGAGGGAGGGCACGACCTCACGGCCATCTGCGACGCCTCGGAGGCCTGCGTGGCAGCCCTGCTGGGACAGGAGGTGAGGGAGGGAGGGAGGGAGAGGGGGAGAGAGAGAGAGAGAGAGAGAGAGAGAGAGAGAGAGAGAGAGAGAGAGAGAGAGAGAGAGAGAGAGAGAGAGAGAGAGGGAGGGCTGGAGGGAGGGAGGATTTGGCAGTACTTTCAAAACTTTGTTTGAATCAGGGCACTGTGTCTGTGTGTGTGTGTGTGTGTGTGTGTGTGTGTGTGTGTGTGTGTGTGTGTGTGTGTGTGTGTGTGTCCAGCTGGACCCACTCCCCGAGGCGGTGTTGGAGCAGAGGCCCAACGTCAACGCTGTGAGGTCCATAGAGAAGGTTCTGGAAACGCACAGTGAGTGATATCTACCATCAGGCCCTGTTGAGTTTACCTGACAACCCTGTGAACGTGCGTATACACAGACCATATCACGTATGTGTGGGGAGTCAGGTGGCTGAGCGGTTAGGGAATCGGGCTAGTAGTTTGAAGGTTGCTGGTACGATTCCCAGCCAATGACGTTGTGTCCTTGGGCATGGCACTTCACCCTACTTGCCTTGGGGGAATGTCCCTGTACTTACTGTAAGTCGCTCTGGATGAGAGCGTCTTCTAAATGACTAATGACTGTGTTTCTCCCTGACACACCTCGGTGGGTAGGTAAGTACTGGTGCTCGCTCCAGCGCCGCTCCCCCAGGGTGCCCCAGTCGCTGTACGAGGCCCAGAGAGGAGACTCCGAAGAGGCAGAGGCCGTCAGTGCCATGGCCTCTCTCTCCGTGGCCAACAAACTCATGGACACCAGGTAAGGCCGGCCGCAGTCCCTGCTTCTCATCAGACAAATGAGGAGAAACAAGTACCTTGAAGTGGAAGTAAACACGACCCTTCGTGTAAAAATGTTTTTTTTTTTTAAGATCCTGGTGAAGAGATGTTGTGGGTTGGGCGATATTCATGAATATTCAAGTTTTATTCAAGCATTCATTCATGTTGAAATGAGGCATTCTAATTAAAACAGCCAATTATCATACACAAACGCTCCCTGTGATATGTATAATTATTTAATTATAATTATTGAATATCCATATAGTATTACATACTATATGATATCCATCATATGTGTTTATTGTTCCCCAGGCCGGAGGAAGAACCCATGGAGCAGGAGCCGCCGTTGTAGGTGGGAAACATAAGGGCGTTGCACCACGAGTGTTGGCCTTTACAGCTCAGTGACTTCCTCTGGAGAGGGTCTCCATTGTCCCTTTCATTTAGACCCCTCCCCCATGCCACGTCCGTCACGTTGACAGGCGGCCCGGTCAACCAATCAGGGAGAGGGGTGGGCTCAGCCTCGTAGCAGGGAGCCAATCCGGAGACTGGACTGAATTGAGAGGGGGGAGAAAAAAAAGCCTCAGTGTCACATCATGCTTAGCGGAGCTAAGAGTTGTTAGCCTAGCCTGCTAGCCGAGCCTGCTCGCGTGGCCTGCTAGCCTAGCCTGCTAGCCGAGCCTGCTAGCGTGACCTGCTAGCCTAGCCTGCTGGCGTGGCCTGCTGGCGTGGCGGCTAACAGGCGGTTGGTTCTGGGACGGTCAGGGCCGCCGTGTTGCAGAAGAGTCACTCTCCCGCTTCGAAGCGAGGCGGTTTAGGTTGCCTTGTTTAGCTGTCCCACGAGTGGACAAACACACACCAGCTGTCGCAAACAACCTGAGGGTTATTTATCTTCTCCTTTCTCTCTGAATTTAATCTCCTCAAAAAGGAAGGTGGAGAATAGTTAGTTACTGCCTGAAGGATGTGGGTAGAAAGGACTCTCATTGGATGAGAGCCTAATGGACTTGACTGTGATTGGCGGACGATGAAGTAGTCTTTTCAAGGATTGGATTGGTGATTGTGACTGTCACCTGATTGGTCCTGCATGTACCTGTAGGATGGAAGGGTGGTGAACACAAGGAGTGCCTTGGTGAAGATTCCGATTGATATCCGGATTGTTCCAGATAAGAAGATTGCCTTAAATGATTTTCTACGAGGGAAAGAGAGAGACAGACAGACGGACATTTGTGTTCTCCTCAGGAGAACAACGGACAGATAAAAGAAACTAAAATCTTTCAGCATGTTTACCTGGAATGTGGTATTGACAATGTTTGTGTCTAACACAACTTTTCTTGAAGAGTTACTTAAATCTTTTGAATGGATCTATTTTTTTGTAAAAATCGCTACAAAAAAGTGTTGTTTTCGGCTTCACTAGATAAGGTCAAACATCGAAAGGCTCCTCAAGCCCCGTTGAAGGAGAGCTTTTAGCCTTATGTAGCTTCCCTCTAACACCCAAGACATCGCTGTGAACCATTTGAACAATTGTGATCTATTTTTTAAAAGGCATGCGTTTTAGCAGACAGACTAATCATTTCAGGATTAGAATGTTATCCAAAAAGAAATGGTCAAGAAAAACGGAAGAAAATAAAACCTGCCAAAGCATGAGTTTGCATCCAACTCTTTTGTACCACTAGCTATGGCAAGCCTACGATGAAATGATAACTATTGGCCCTGACAAATACCAGTAGGATTTTGTTTCGTAGTACAACAGATGTATTGTTTTATTTATCAGTGACAGCACCTGAAACCTTCATTGAATAAGGATTCAATTTACACAGCCGATTTTCCAGTAGATAACTATCTTAGTTAACTCTTGTGTTTTCATCAGTCTTGTAAATTGAATTGAACATATTTTAAAGGCAATAGACCTTTTCTATTTTATAACTACAATATTATTTTCACGTGAATATTGATTTACTATATCATCCGAGTTTTGATTTATTTCTGCAATTCCATATTTTGTTGTGTATGAATTTGAGTTTTTAAAGCATATTTTTTTCCATAATTTCTTTCTTCTATTTTGTATAGATAACGTTTTTGTGTATACGTTGCAATTTTTATAGTTACACAGTACCCTTTACACACTAATTTCTTTCTTTCTGAGCATGTTCATGTATCACAAATAACAAACTGAAGATCTTTACATCAACTGTTTACTACTTACCTGTTAATAGAAGATTTGTATATGGAAAATCTATGAATATATTCTAAATATGACAGCTATTTTGTTGTGGAAGAAAATAAATTGGGCACAGATGGTACGTAATTCCAGGAACAGTTGGTTATTATTGGCTGGACTGGATTTGAACAGTGGCACTAAAGAAACAGAACTCATCAATGATTCCCAGTAAACTGTAAGAACTGGAACACAGTGCAATGAAGCATTTTTGAACAATTATACAAACTGTCAAAAATTTTAAAGCATACTGACAACATCAACAGCAGTCTGACTGGTATGGATAGATTTGGTATCTCACTACCAAACACGAGTATTCGGAGGGACACAGTTATTTGTTAGTTGCATTTAGAATTACTTTAAAAGCTCTACATTCTTGAATTATGTTTATTATGTCTAAGATGTAGCATAATCCCACCAAGAAAACAATACAGTTAAGTTAGAAACACACCAGTTCAGGACCATCACATGTGTGTTGTCATTTCATTGTGTTTGTCTCAGTAAATCGTTAATGAAATACCGTAAAACATTCCTTGTTTGTATATTGTTCTTTCCTTTGGCTTTTTCTTTTCCTCTGAAATGCTGTGTTATCATTTGTTAATTTACTATTTTCTGATCCCACCACTGAAATTCTTTGCATGGATTGTGTGTTGGCATGCCTGCCTGTCTATGTAACACATTGTATTTTCAAACTTGGAGGAGAACTTTGGAGGACTGAGGGTCTTGATCGCATCCCAGAATGCTTAGCGGGACAGACTCTTATTCTCTGGGGACGTTTTGTCTACTAACAACCCAAAGTCCTCGGACTTTTCAAATTAGTCTTTTATTTCTGAAAAAAAAAAAGGAATTCAATTACCAGGCCAAACTTTACTATATATTTACACTGATGTGTGTCTCCCAAAGAATGTTTGTCAGACAATTGATAATTTGTACAAATGAGGTTTAGGCCTATCAACATCTTACGGCCTACAGAAAGAAAAATTTTAATTGGTGATGGGCATTATCAGATTGTCATACTTAGGCCAGTTTTATCTATAACCACTGTGGTTCAAGAGCAATTCTTGGTTTACAAATTGTAAATGGGGAAATGTTATTTTTATTCTAGATTTGTTTGTCTCCATTGTTGATAAATGATATTTCTGTTTTTGGGACCTATGCTTTTGAGATTTCCTCTCAGACATCAGCTATCAAATATATTTCTGAAAAATTTTACCGGCGTTGTGTGTTTATTGTTTTACGTGCTCGGCCAACAAACGAAGGAAATGTAAAAAAGAAAACCTTTTCACCTTTGTACCACTAGATGGCAACACTATTATGAATGAGCTGAATATAACTAAATCATTACATACAGCATCAGTACCTCCCCTGGAGAAGGCAATAGGGTGTAACCTTTAGTCAGTAAAATCATCATATAGTATCACATTTTTCCATCAAGAGAAAACCACCTTCTCTAAACCCTCGAAGATGCCCCGGTATCAGAAACGTTCCGTGTGTGAAGTCAGTAGAGCTGTGGCGTGCTGCATTTCTTCTTCTTAAAAGACTACATTCTAGATGGGTGATGGATTGTCACCGGTCTTCCTGTGAGGATGGGCCTTGCTGCAGAACTGCAGAACAACTTTCTGCAGAACTGCACAGTCTCTCCCTGAGAATTTTCATCCATAATTATTCAGGAGTGGACTGACTCCCACACATTCTTGTCGATGCATTTTAATTCGCTGCCCTCCGCCTGCCTTCCTAGCAACCAAGAGAGGGTACTTTCGTATCTGTGGATGTGTAAGTGTTGTACATTACCCTCTAATAATCTACACGGACAGTGTGTGGGGGGAGAGTGATTGACGGATGAAGGTAGCTATTAGAAGAAAAAGGCAAAATAAATGGTGTTGTGGACTTTCAAGGAATTAAGACGGTATGCAGAGAGTCAGAGAAAGAACCACATTACTGTAATTCTAAGATACTATTCGTGCGAGTTCTTGAACTTTTCTGGTACATTTTACATTTATTCATTTAGCTGATGCTTTTATCCCAAGCAACGCAGAAACGGTTCAATAGTAGAAAAAACAAAACACCTGGACCTTGATTTGCCCTGCTCAGGTCACATGACCTGGTCCCAGTTGCTGTCCCTCTATCCAATAGAAGTATGGAGGGTGTATGACCCCTGTCATGTGACGTGAGGGAATGTAGACCTTCCTGCTTTCCCAGTCACCATCAGACAGGTGGATGAAAAAGACGACATCGTCTCTCAACCACTGAGCTGTTGGCTTCCTCCTTAAGACGGCCACGCCAGGAATTCTTGGAATTTTATATCCGATCCTTGTGTGTCCTAGTATGGCACCTCAAGTTCCAGGAAACCTATCAACCTATCGATGACCTACAAACACGCTCGCCGTTCGCCCTCTGAACCTTTCACTCAATCGTGTCAAAGGGGTTGAGTCGCCTCGAGAGGGACGCTGATCAGCAAGGCATTGTGGGTAGTTGTAAAGTGGCCAATGACAGCCCTTTTTCCGTGTGCCAGTTCCTCACTCGTTACCCTGGCAACAGCACAGATCCACAGGAGCTTCTCTTGGCGAGAACCCCTCACTTTTTGGTGGTGAGAAGTGTGAGGGTGTTTGAGTGTGTGTGTGTTTGTTTGAGTGTGTGTGTGTGTTTGTTTGAGTGTGTGTGTGTGGGTGTGCGCGGGCTTTCAAGAGCCAACATTTGTGAGCTCACCAGCTAACCTCTATAGCTGCTTATCTAAAGCCTACAGTCTAGAGAGAGAGGCACATCAAAATTCCTCTGAAAAATGAAGTTTACTGCCCTAACAGGGCCAGCGTTCACAGTATTGATTCTTTCTCTGCCTCGATGAACTTTTACTTCACAGCTGCTAGTTGCTGTTGAGCGGAGGATGTTTGAAATCTGTTTAGAAAAGTCTTTAAAATATGTATGAGTTGCATACTATGTTGTCAAGTATTTGGGGATGGAACCTGTTGACTTGTGTGTGTGTGTGTTTGTGTGTAGACAGCATTACATTTACATTTTTACATTTTAGTCATTTAGCAGACGCTCTTATCCAGAGCGACTTACATTAAGTACAGGGACATTCCCCCCAAGGCAAGTAGGGTGAAGTGCCTTGCCCAAGGACACAACGTCATTTTTCACAGCTGGGAATCGAACCGGCAACCTTCTGATTACTAGTCCGATTCCCTAACCGCTCAGCCACCTGACTCCCTGCATTAAGCAGCGTTACGTTGGCGTGCGCAGGGAGTCGTTCATGTTTTATTCATAGCCTCATTGATCTCTCCACAGGTTTAGATCATCTTCCTACAGTGTAATCCCCCTCCATCTCTCCATCCCTCTCTCTGTATCCTTCTCTCTCCATCCCCCTCCATCTCTCCATCCCTCTCTCTGTATCCTTCTCTCTCCATCCCCCTCCATCTCTCCATCCCTCTCTCTGTATCCTTCTCTCTCCATCCCCCTCCATCTCTCCATCCCTCTCTCTGTATCCTTCTCTCTCCATCCCCCTCCATCTCTCCATCCCTCTCTCTGTATCCTTCTCTCTCCATCCCCCTCCATCTCTCCATCCCTCTCTCTGTATCCTTCTCTCTCCATCCCCCTCCATCTCTCCATCCCTCTCTCTCTATCCTTCTCTCTCCATCCCCCTCCATCTCTCCATCCCTCTCTCTGTATCCTTCTCTCTCCATCCCCCTATCTCTCTCTATCTCCCCATCCCTCTCTGTATCCTTCTCTTTCCATCCCCCAATCTCTCTCTATCTCTCCATCCCTCTCTCTCTATCCTTCTCTTTCCATCGCCCTATCTCTCTCTATCTCCCCATCCCTCTCTCTTTCTCTCTATCCCCCCTCTATTCCCATCCTCTCTTGTCTCTCTCTCTCTCTTCCCACCCCTCTCTCTCTCTGTCTGTCATTCACTGGGGTATTAGGTTCTCTTAGAACATCTAGGCTTTTGTGCTCCAAAGCAACACCTACGCGCGTGTGTGTGTGTGGGTGTGTGTGTGTGTAGTGGGTGACTAGGGGTCTCTACTTGATTCCACGTACTTACCATCAATTCATGACACACAGGCCTGCTCAGTGCTCACACCCCCTCCCCCTACCCCTACCCCTCCCCCTAGTTTGGACATTCTGATGCCCCTGTGCGAAATGTAGCTTGCATGTATTGCGAAACGTGTTGACGTTGGATCACGTCCTGTCATGTGTGGCTAATCGATAGCTACGTATGACCTAGAAACAAACCCCGAAATCATTGAACTCATTTAAATAATTCCACAGAATCAGTGTCAGTCTATGTCTTGATTGTGGTTGTTGTAAATCATCTCTGTGTCTTGCTTTGTGCTTTTAACATTTGTATCTCCTCTATCTCCCAATGCTACTAATACTCTGCTTTGTTTAACCTGCTTGTTTTTTGTTGTTGCTTTTTAGCTTTTTTCTGTATGTCTGTACTGCTGTGGTTGTGTTCCGTTGTGCTTTTTAACCAGAGTTTTTCTCCTTAGCCCCCTTCCCCTCTCCCTCAAAAAGCTGTGCTTTTTGCCAGGCCATCACTGGAAATAAGAATTTGTTCTTAATGATCTGCCTGGTTAAATAAAGGTAAAAAAAATGAAATAAATCCCGTTGATGTTTCTCAGCGGGCCCTTGCCCATTCTAAAGTACTGAGCCGACCTTGACGCTGTTACGAAACACTACACACCGTTACGAAACACTCTACGCTGTTACAAAACGCTACACTGTTACGAAACACTACGCTTTCCTAGAGCTGCTTGGCTCGCCATAGTTTATGATGAAAGCCGCCACCCCCCCCCTCCCTCCTCCCCCCCTCCCCACAACCCTCCCCCCTGCTATGAAATGAGTGTTTCTTCTTTAGTTTTTAGCCTTGTTGCCCGGCAACCAAAACTGATGCAAGCTACTCCAAACGCAACATTGTGATTTGTCGATTGTAACATGTTGTTAGTTAGTTCTCCTTGGTGTCTGTTGAGTGAACAAGGTTGGACTCTATTTGTTGTGGCTAGCAAATCATCATATTTGTGTGTGTGTGTTTGTGAGAGAGAGAGAGAGAGAGAGAGAGAGAGAGAGAGAGAGAGAGAGAGAGAAAGAGAGACATTGACGGACGGACGGGGTATTTGAACCTGTTGATTGGAGGGAACTGTCAGGGTCTCTAACCCACGGACAGCTGTGCCACCATCCCAGTTACAGCCATCCATCTCACAACGGGCTCATCCATCTCACAACGGGCTCATCCATCTCACAACAGGCTCATCCATCTCACAACAGGCTCATCCATCTCAGAACGGGCTCATCCATCTCAAAACAGGCTCATCCATCTCACAACAGGCTCATCCATCTCACAACAGGCTCATCCATCTCAGAACGGGCTCATCCATCTCACAACAGGCTCATCCATCTCACAACAGGCTCATCCATCTCACAACAGGCTCATCCATCTCAGAACAGGCTCATCCATCTCAGAATGGGCTCATCCATCTCACAACAGGCTCATCCATCTCACAACAGGCTCATCCATCTCAGAACGGGCTCATCCATCTCACAACAGGCTCATCCATCTCAGAACAGGCTCATCCATCTCAGAACGGGCTCATCCATCTCACAACAGGCTCATCCATCTCAGAACGGGCCCATCCATCTCACAACAGGCTCATCCATCTCAGAACGGGCTCATCCAAGGCACAGACATGGCAAAGCGGCTCAAAACACCCTTTGAAACCTAGAAAGCAGGAAGCATTTTAAGCACAACAGCCTTAAACATGCATGAGATTCACTTTGTTTAGAGAACTCATTAACACATTTTTATGTCTGGTCATCAATAGGATAATTGCATATCCTGCACATCTTTCATAGCTTGTAATAGCTTTTGCTCGGATTTTGACCAATTTCAATCCGGTGAAATACAGTCGTGGTGCGCTTCCAGCATCATTCACACTCGCGCTCCGTTGCTATGGCTTCGGGAGTCATAACGCTTTGTGTAGCTGTCTGCCCGTCAAGGCCAGATTGTTTGACAAAGATATTGTCTTGAAAGAATGATTCACTTTTGTGTGTGTGTGTGTGTGTGTGTGAGTACAAGGTATGGCCAGGGGAGGAACTACTGTAGCAAATGAAAGTCTAAAGACCATGTTTTATTACTTGTCAAGCTCAGACAACACAGCTGAAATTGTTGGAGCTGAAACTTCATTGACTCTGTGGTCGATACATTCTGAAGCACAATGGAGCAAAGATTTCTACATGGATTTTCAGGTTGGCGCTCTGCTTGGTTAGCTTGGAACAGGTTTGAGTAAACTGATGGAAACTGGAGCATGTAAAGCTCTATGGTGAAGGATTGGTTAACTGCAAAAGGCAACATCTCCAATGTCTCTTGTCTCTTCTCCTTCCTCTGCCAGGAGGCAAGATAGCGTTCTCTGCCAGAAGCCACCCACACACCCCCTGTGCTCTCTCTCTCTCTCAGACACACAAAGACACACACAACATGTTCTCACTCACAGATGTACTCACAAACTCAGAAGACAGCCATGCTTGCAAGCAAGTCATTTTTAAGGCTCGAATATAAGGGTTGGATGTTGAAAGGAGACATGGTACAATCTGTGCAACACTACCACATGCCAAACCTCACCTTAGCTGGTAACCTTTAAAGTTTTCTTGAGGAATTATAAAACGTTTCAAATTGGGAGTTTCTCTAGTAGCATGTAATGAGGTCTGATTCTCTTAAGACATTCCGAGCCAATACGTGCTTGACATGCAACATTCATGAACCCATCTTGTCATCTGGAAACTTATGATTCAGTATGGGAACATCCAAGAAAGTTGCTGATTTTGTCAACGCATCCCACTTTCTTTGTTTGATAAATGTTCGTATGGGGTCAGTATTACATCGGCTTCCATGTTGCTGCTGTGCTGGTGAGCTCACAACACTTCTGGCGATGTTCTACACAGGCTGAACTCTGAGTCAGGACCAGATACAACCCACCGTACACATCCACACACACACACCGTACGCACCCACACACACCCACCGGCCATATGCACACACACACACACACACACTCACGCACACAAACCCCTACGCAACTGTACACACAACAGATTACACACACAAGCACACACAGACACACATAAAAAGGTTTTGAACATGGAATTGTATACATGCACGCTACGTTTACACAAACACACACATGCATGTACACACATTTCTATCCTATGTTTAGGACTATATCTAATCTGTTATTGGTATCTGGTAGTTTTTTTGGACCCCAACCAGCTACAGATGCAGGTTATTTAGGTAGCCTGTGTGTGTGTGTGTGTGTGTGTGTGTGTGTGTGTGTGTGTGTGTGTGTGTGTGTGTGTGTGTGTGTGTGTGTGTGTGTGTGTGAGAACACGGATCAAGATCTTGTGTGTGCATGCGGGGATATTTGCGTGCGTGTGTGTGTTGAGTACCTGTGCAGGCTTTACACGAGAGGACTGGAACTTTAAAGGGGCCTCTCTCAGGTCAGCGGGTTCCCGCGGAACAGCTTGTGGATCTCCAGCATCTTTGTCCTAGCCGCTGTAAAGCACATTCCATAGCAACAGCCTGACCACTTGGAGCAAGAGGAACTGGAATTGCCGGGGGGGCCAGGAAAATGCCTACAGAAAAAGACCCTACCTGAACCAGCAGAGAGAATGTGCCAGAGCTGTTCTTGCTATTTGGTTTTCAAAATGGAGGTTGTTTCTCATTTAGGCCGGTTTGAACAACTCAAATACAGCAGAAGAGGCCATGGTGTCTTTAGAATTCGCAAACCTCCACTCAAAAACCGGAACACCAGATATTCTTTTTCTCACTCTCTCTTTCCCACTGTTTTAAATTAAATCTCGGAGAGTACTTTTTCCGTCTCCAGTGGTGATTTGACATGTAATTACCTGTCGGTTTGAGTGCCTTAACAGTCTGATAACCTCCTACCCTCTGATTTCTTTCTTTCTCTCTGTCTCTCTCTCTTTCTCTCTCTCTTTCTCTCTCTCTCTCTCTCTCTCTCTCTCTCTCTCTCTCTCTCTCGCTTTGTGTCCCTCTCTCTGTTTTCCTATTCCAACAGAGAACAGGTATATTTTCAACCCCCACACATTTTTGTCCTTTAACCAATACACTACCTGAATATGAATTACTGTGAGCCTAGACAGCCAATCTTTAGGAACATTAGGAAATGACTTCCTCCTACACCGGTGCAGGTATGACTCAAAGGCTGATTTGAAACATTTTAATCTGTTTACCCCTCATGAAGACTCCAGTCATTACCTCAGTTTCCCATCTGATGTTCTGCCACATGTCTTGTCGAGCCCTACATGAATAAGATGAGAATATGAACACTGTAGCCACAAACCGTTGGAGTCCTAATGCCCTATTGGTAGTGGTACCAGTAAATTCTCATCCTCCGCACGATCTGTGATCGTCCATCCACCCTTAGTGAAAAGCACCCCCCAGACCAGCTTGTGGATGCCAGAGCGTTTGTTAGTTTCTCTCCAAAAATCTTAGTTGACTCTAATTAGATTTTCCCCTCGTGATCTTGAGAATCAATCGTTTCCATTGATTCTCTGCTGATTGCTTGTTCTCTGCTATGGAATGTTGAACTGCTCAGGTTAAGATCAGGGTTTCAACTATTTTATGTTCAGTTGAAACTCTCTCAGAAATACTATTGTGAGGTATGTATAAATATATATATAGATAAATAAAAAATCTCCAGATGAGTGTATATGTGCTTGTCCATGTGTGTGTGTGTGTGTGTGTGTGTTTGTGTGTGAGCGTGTGAGTGTGTGAGTGTGTGTGTGTGCGTGTGTGAGTGTGTGTGTGTGTGTGAGTGTGTGGGGGAGTCAGGTGGCTGAGCGGTGAGGGAGTCGGACTAGTAATCCGAAGGTTGCCAGTTCGATTCCCGGTCATGCCAACTGATGTTGTGTTTGGGCAAGGCACTTCACCCTACTTGCCTCGGGGGAATGTCCCTGTACTTACTGTAAGTCGCTCTGGATAAGAGCGTCTGCTAAATGACTAAATGTAAATGTAAATGTGTGTGTGTGTGAGTGTGTGTGTGTGTGTACGCACTCGAACAGACTGATGGGTGTTATGCGTGGGGTGTGGAGTGGTCAGCTGATGGGAGTTTGCTGTGGAGGCAGAGGACCCCTGAGAGCAGTGTGTGGGTTGGAAGCCTCCTCTTTAAACACACACACACACACACACATGTTAAGTGAGAGTGGGGGGTGGTGAAGGTAGTTAAGCACTCGTGCAGTCGTCCATTGATCAGTCGGATGGAACTGCTGCTCTCAGTGAGACCCAGACTGCAGACAGACACATGTAGGGAGAGAGAGACAGAGGGGGGCAGAGAGAGAGAGAGAGAGAGAGAGAGAGAGAGAGAGAAGGGGAGAGAGGGGGAGAGGTAAAAAGCTTTTGAGAGAGCAGGTGAGAGAGAGATGTTAAGAGCGGTTAAGAGAGAGAGAAAGAGAGAGAGAGAGAGAGAGAGAGAGAGAGAGAGCGATAGAGGGAGAGGGAGAGAGAGAGAGAGGGAGATGAAGAAAAAAAAGAGAGAGAAAAAGATAGAGAGAGCAAAAAAGAGACAGTGTCAAATCAGACTTGAGCAGACTGCAGCAGAGAGAGGTAGAGGAAGAGAGGTGAAGGGAGAGATGCAGAGCCTGGTGAATATGCACGGCGTCAGACCGGAGAGAGAGGAAAATAGGTGGACAGAACTCAAATAAAAATAGAGATCAGAAGGAGAGAGAGTCTGCCCATGTGTGTGACAGAGACAGAGAGAGAGTCTCTGCGCGCGCGTGTGTGTGTGCGAGCGAGCGAGCGAGCTAGCGAGCGAAACAGACAATTCTTTAAGATATTCTGAAGACTTCCTGGAAGGTGTGCACAGGTGAGCCTTCACTGTCCGTCCTCATCACTGGATGTCTGTATGAACATGCTCTAACTGCATTCACCTCGGTACATTACGTGTGTTTAGTTTGTTTGTGGATGCGCATCGTCTCTTTGTTTGAAACGATACCGAGCAATACTTGATTTAGCCTTCTACTCGGAGAAACAGCAGCTGTCTGTTGTCAGACTGGATGCAATCACAACATCCATTCTGCTGTGTACCCAGAAATCATATCATTGGTCTGTTTCCAAAACGGGCTTGTTTTAATTTCTTTAAAAAAACAAGCTTAGTGAGGATATATGTACATTTTCATGTAATATCTGGTCGTGTGCATGCTTGAATCGTGTGTGTGTGTGTTTGAGAGTGTGAGTTTGAGTGTGTGCACGTGTGACCTACGATGTTCACACATCATTGGAGATCAACTACGATTCCAAAATGGGAATATCAGGAAGAGTGACGGTTTTTCAAGTTTTCAAAGAGCCTGGCTGAGGGTGAGCCACAAAGTGTAACCCACAATACCTCTCTCTCCCTTTCTCCCTCTCTGTCTCTCTGTCTGTCTCTGTCTGTCTCTCTCCCTCTGTCTGTCTGTGTCTCTCCCTCCCTCTCTCTGTCTGTCTCTGTGTCTCTTTCCCTCTCTCTCTCTCTCTCTCTCTCTCTCTCTCTCTCTCTCTCTCTCTCTCCCTCTCTCTCTGTCTCTCTCTCTTGGTCCCTCTCTCCCTCTCCCTCTCTCTATCTCACTCTTTCTCAGTCTTTCTCTGCCTCTCTCTCTTTCTCTCTCTATTTCTTTCTCTCTCTCCCCCCCTCTCTCTCTCTCTGTCTCTTTCCCTTTCGCTCTCTGTCTCTTTCCCTCTCTCTCTCTTAGTCTCTCTCTCTGTCTCTCTCTCTCAGTCTCTCTCTCTCAGTCTCTCTCTCTGTCTCTCTCTTTCTGTCTCTATGTCTCTGTCTGTTTCTGTCCTCTAATTTTGTGGGTTTATTCTCATCCATTCGCACAGTTTCTCAATCATATCTGAATGATTCTCTTAAATGATTGACAACGCTTTTTCATCAGTGAAAAAGTTTAAATACATGGGGGGGGGGGGGGGGGGTTGTACAAAGTAAGCAATAGTATATTTTTATGGCATTTTTTTGTCACAAAGGGACATTTGAAGTTATTTTGGCCGTTTGCATTTGTAATATAGACTAGGTCGGCGAGTGTGCGCATTCTCTGTGGGTAGGCAACACGCGCTGACGGAAGACATCGACGCGCGGTACTTCCGACCATTATTGGAATGCGCTCCAGAAAACCCTCGAGGCGATCGATGGCAAGAAGGAACGTGCGGACAGATGGCGAGGAGACGGTTGTAAGATCATAAGGTAGGGCTTCTCCGTGGAAAGACGCTTATATTCTTGTCTAAGAACTTTCTATTAACCGTTAAAGAGTATCGGTAGTTCTTGGAGGTTAAAGTCTGTTTCTCATGTTTTCATTGAGTCGTTCAGTTAAACCGATTACTTAATCAAGTTGTAGGCTATAGAATATTCATACACTAATGACCAAGCGGCACAAAATGAGAGAAATTGGGATTAGAATTTGTGTTTAATTTTTTATTTGACTTAAACCAGGCTACCATGCGGAGGTCCTTTAAGGAAAAAAATCGAATTTATTGCCAAAGATTGAAGAGGTCTATTCATTGTTGGTTTATTACAAAGTTTATTTTGAATATTACGCTTTGTTATTGGATCCAACAGTAATGATACTGTGTTTTTAGGGTAGACCAGTAGAAAGGAGTAAGTGGTGGTCTCGTGTGTGGTGTAGCGCGCAGCAAAGTGTGTGGTCTCGCGGCGCTCTTCCTGCAGCGGCGCGCAGCGCAGGGTCTCACGGTCGGGCGAACTTGGCTCGAGATCACTGGAATGTAGCCGTTGTTCTCTCTGTTTCTAGAACAGTTCATGAAGGTGTCTACAATCACACAAACTCGTCTAAACCAACTGTAAGTCGAAAAGGAATTGATCCGAGACTGTTTTTTGTGGTTGTTTTTCCTCTGTTTTTTTGAAGGGAGGGGAGGAGGGGTGGTATGTGTGGAGAGAAGAGGGACATTCTTGTGTGTTTTGGAATGTGATTACCAGAGGAGAAGCCATGGCTGAACGGAGGGAGAGAAGGGGGGCAAGAGAGGGAAGAATGAGGCAAGTTTTGAAAGGACTGCACACATTCCTTTGCGTCCTCATTAGTTTGCCTATAAATGACATTTCCGAGTTGCAATTGTTCGTACACATGACAGCCACTTCGAGCCGTCATTCTGCTGATTGTCTAGTAGTCAGATGACGATTAGGCCTACTAGCCAAATTTATGGCACTTTCACCTATTTTCACGAAATCATGTTTCTGACGCGGTGTTTCCGTCCGAGTTTCACAACCAGAAAAACTTTTTTTCCACACTGGTATGAATCTGCCTCACTGCAGGATTGTGCAGTCTGAATATCTTATTTGATCTTTTCGTGAACGATTGTTACTTTGAGGCGAATCGTCTGTCAGAGACACGGATAAAAAGGTAAAACACTTATTCCTAACACTGAAATGATCTGATAATAACAGGTTACACAGTATTGTGCACCCAATAGCTATTCGAACGTCCAAATATTGTACAGTTAAAACTGAATAACACAAACCGGCAGTTTTGAAAAATGAATCGACATGCTCAATAATTCACATGCATCTACAGGGTTGATAGATGTGCATGAAACCATCTGAAGTGGTCCACACTTGAAGGTTTGTTGAAGAGAAAAATAGCCACCCACGCACAAGTATTATAATGAGCCAGTTACCTGCTCGAGGCAACCTCTGCTTCACTTCGAATGGTGTTTGTGCACGTGTGTATGTGTGTGTGCGTGTGTGCGTGAGTGAGTGTGTGGGTGGGTGGGTGTGTGTCTGCTAGGGGCAGTATTACAGAATCTCACCCATCTCTGTATAAGAGGATCTCCCACTCACATCCTCTTTCCTCACACACACACACACTCACACTAGAGGCCACTTTTGTTGAGTACACTCCGGTCCGGGTTGCCATGGCAACGTCCTGCCAACGATCACGTATTGCAGGAAGAGCCGGTTAAAAATGTTCAAGTGCAAAACATGGAAATGAACAACGTGAAGCGGGGAACAGGGTGTGCTGTTCCGGATCTTTCTACTTTGCATTTTCAATTCAGTGTCAGAGGTTTGGCCTCGAAGAGACATCAGTTCTACTCCACTGCCTACCCATTCATAAAAAAGTCACAGTGTCACTTGACACACCCTTTTCATCCTATTGGCTGGAACGTGGATGGCTCCTCCCACTCTGCCATCAGGTCTTTAAGACACAGTGACGTTTCTGTCTGGGTTGAGCTTGCTCATGTGACGTGTAGGACCCGAATAACAAAATGGAAGAGAGAGAAATGATCTACATTCAGTCAGGTAAGATTAAGTAGTGACCGGGGCTGGGTGTGGAGGGCGGGGGTGGGTGGTTAGTGAGATGTCAGCTGTTAGAAGGGAGAGGGGTTGGGGGGGTGACCAGCTGAACCTGATTGGCTGTCTGGAATGTCTGTCAGAGCACCTGTCGCTGGAGGCGGAGTATTCTCCCTCACTGCTAATTATTCAAACCCTCGAGAACGAAACATTCATGTGGATTTGAGGGAAGGGTGGGGTCCCTGTACACTTTGTGTCGCTCATGTACTCAAACTATATTTTTGGGGATCTTGGTTTTTGATGAATTAAGTTTTTTTCAAATTCTTTCTTTCCTCTCTCTTTCTCTCTCTCCTCTCCCCTCTCTCTTCCTCTCTCTTCTCTTTTACAGAACCGCCAACCTATTTGTGGAGTATTTTCAGATACCAGCAGAACACACCAGCATTTCTCTGTGAGTATCACTAATGCGTGTGTGTGTGTGTGTGTGTGTGTGTGTAATGCATCCTTATTTGTGTGTGTGTCTGTAATGCATCCATATTTGTGTGTGTGTGTGTGTGTGTAATGCATCCATATTTGTGTGTGTGTGTAATGCATCCATATTTGTGTGTGTGTGTGTGTAATGCATCCATATTTGTGTGTGTGTGTAATGCATCCATATTTGTGTGTGTGTGTGTGTGTAATGCATCCATATTTGTGTGTGTGTGTGTGTGTGTAATGCATCCATATTTGTGTGTGTGTGTAATGCATCCATATTTGTGTGTGTGTGTGTGTGTGTAATGCATCCATATTTGTGTGTGTGTGTGTGTAATGCATCCATATTTGTGTGTGTGTGTGTAATGCAATCATGTGCTGCCTCTCACCATGAATGCACCATGTAAATGAACTTGCGTGTGTTACAGAACGGTGTGTGTGCCATACTATTCTCTTACCCCGTGTTTTATGAATCGGATACACGAGAAACCTCAGCCATTGGACCGGAACCAAAGCCAATCAGATTACAGCATACCAGTTGGTGGAGTGAATGAATGGATGAATGAAATGAGGAAGGACCGAGATGTGTGTATATGTGTGTGTGTGTGTGCGCATACACATATTTGTACACGTGCCTGAAAGAGTGAGTGTGCTAAAAAAGTCACTTGCTCACATGTATTAGATGACTCAGAGCTGTGGGAACCACACACTGACAAAGGACAGGGCTAAAATTAGCAGTCATGGCCACCTGTCTCTATCTCTCTCTCTCTCTCACACACACACACACACACACACAGAAACGAGCTTTCCACACTCCCAGGGTGGAGAGATGGAACAGGAAGGAAAGAGAAAAGAGGAAGGAGGGGGCGGGTCATTCAGGGCACAGCCCCCTCAAAGTCCCCCTTCCTCTTCTCATTCTCTCTCTCTTTCTCATTTTCTCTCTCTTCTTCTCCTTCCTCTATCTGCCTACCCCCCCCCCCCCCGCCCCTCTCTATGAGAAACATCAGTTCATGGTCAATCCAATCTCTGTGTTTTCTGATTCACACAGGGACACATTGTTAGCCTGTGGCTGCGTCCAGCCGGGACAACCCGGGTTCACATACCTCTCTCTCTCTCTCCTGGAGGCCTGCCAGACTTCACAGCAGCGAGGAGGGAGAAACGGAGACTGGGGGAGGGGAGGGGGGGTGGTGGGGTGGGGCGGAGACTGGGGGAGAGAGGGAAAGGGAGAGAGAGGGAGAGAGGGAGGGAGGGAGGGAGGGAGAGAGAGAGAGAGAGAGAGAGAGAGAGAGAGGGAGGGAGGGAGGGAAGGAGAGAGAGATGGAGGGAGGGAGGGAGAGGGAGGGAGGGGAGGGGGAGGGAGAGAGGGGAGGGGGGAGGGAGGGGGGAGCACAGTTTCTCATAGGTAGGGAAACGGAGAGGAGAAAAGGTAGAGAAGGGTAGAGGGGGGTAGAAGGGGGTAAAGGGTGGAGAGAGGAGGATTGTAGTGAGTGGTGGTCTCATCACCTACTCTCCATCCTCTGGCCAACAACACCTCACCTTTCCTGTGGACGGCAGGCAGATCGAGCACAAAGCCAGGAAATTGTGTCTCACTTAAAGGGGAGGAAATCTAGTGATCTCACCTCTCCTTTCGTAGATGTCAAACCTCGCGAGGTGTTGAACCGTCAGCTCACAGGACAGTTCTGTAGCTCACAGGTCAGTTCTGTAGCTCACAGGACAGTTCTGTAGCTCACAGGTCAGTTCTGTAGCTCACAGGTCAGTTCTATAGCTCACAGGTCAGTTCTGTAGCTCACAGGTCAGTTCTTTAGTTTACAGGTCAGTTCTGTAGCTCACAGGTCAGTTCTGTAGCTCACAGGTCAGTTCTGTAGCTCACAGTTCAGTCCTATAACTCACCGGTGTCGATCTGGGGTCCCTTGCTCGGTCAACAGCACGACATCGCTCAGAGCAGCTGAAAACCAGGGACTGTCGACGTCTCTCCCAGAGAGGCCGAGCAGTCACATGACCTGCCACAGCCACATCTCATGATGCCATTTGACTTCGTTCATTTAGGAATATATGCTGGCTTATGCTGGCCTAGGAAGTTAACCCTTAGATGCGTGAGTTCTAAATATTTCTGACGCTTCCACCAGAGTGAGTTATTTTTCAAAACAGAAGCTAGCTAGCTTCAGTTAACTTCCGTTACCTAGCAACCTAGCATAATACTTGTGCTGCCTTCGGGTCACATGAGCCAAAGGTTCATAACGAACCATCGTTGTGTTTACCCAATTTTACCCAGTACAAAAACAAATAAAAATAATTTTATTTTAACCTTCACAATGTGGCGGGTCTGAGACAGCCCAACGGTTAAAAGAAAAGGCTTCACTTTGTTTTTGTATGCGGTAAAGTTGTCGCAATACTACGGTGGGTCACAATGACTGATGGGTCAGAATGACCCGAAGATAACACAAGGGTTAAAGGAGAAGCCACTGACATTCAGTTGAGGAGACTCTTTATACGTGTGATTGGTTGTGGTCGTCAATGTTCCCTAGCTTTTCCCTTTGTGTTTGTGAGAGGTTTGTCTGTGTGTCGAGGTTTCCAGTGTGTCACACAAGTCAGTCAGATCTCGTTTCATAGACTTGTTTCCTTTTCCTTACCTGGCCATGGGGATTTCAGCCAATCAGAAGCCGGCAGACATGCAGGGCCAGACTGGTTGGGTTGCGTCATGGAACGAGAGTGTTGGGAAACGCTTTGTCACACCAGGCCTCAATGTGACCCTGCAAATCACTTCTGTCTGCGAGTCCTCCGTCTTACACAATGGCTTCTTCTCTTTCAGAGCGTCTGGAAAGCAGGAAGTGGAGGAAAATCCAACGCTCGGACGTTGACCCGAAACTCATCGGTTAAAAACATCCACGTAATCTGCAAGTTAGAGCTAATCGTTAGAGCCTCAAAAGCACACATTCAGCTGTATCCGTGCACCCGATGCTAAATGTTGACGAGGCTGTGCTAAATGAGATTAGCCAGATGCTCGGCTGGATGGGTTTAATCACCAGTCACAAGCTTCCAGGTATGCAACACCAGCCTCCGAACAGTAAACTGTGTCACGGCGGCCATCTTGGCTCTGCGTCTGCAGGGGCTGCCATTATGTGCTCACCAGTTGCTCAGTAGTCAGTGTAGATCCTGTGGGGCAGGCAGCAGCTACATCTGGCTACTGGGTCTCTGGTGGCTGCAATATTCTTCAGCTCATATAAACCCATAGTAAATACTAGATATGTACCAATTATTTTGGGGAATATATTGTAGTTGGACTATTGCATTTGAACACTTTTTTTCATGTAGTTTATGTAGACGTTTGTGGTGCAAAATGATTTGTCTGTGATGTACCCTTGATAAAGCTGCATTCGACGTCCTGCCATCTGATTGGTTGGTGGGCTCTGGACCTGGCACACAGTGTAGGATTCTGTGTGTCTGATTCTACAGCTACATTGTCTGCTGGGTTTCAGAATCTGTTCACAAACCGAATCGCCTCCTAATGTATTCATCTAGCAGACGCCTTTATCCAAAGTGACGGACAGGGGGATTTGAACCTGCAACCTCCTGATCTGCACAACCGCTAAAGCTAAACCTGTCCCTGGAGTCCATCATGCATGCGCCATGTTCTCACTCTCCAGATCTTAAACTACTTCGACATTCTCTCGTGTAATCTGAGCAATAAAGTTTTGAAAGGCCAGTCCTGCTACAACTTGTTCTGTACTTTGGTGACCAGCGTACCCCAGACCTTTCCCTGATAATACACAACATCAACAAAGCACTGGCCTTCTGAGGCATTCATTCATTATTCAATGTCAATCGAGGCAGATTTGAAAGTGACACACACACACACACACACACGTAGTGACAGTGAAATTAGTGACGTACATAAATATTTGACAACATTGTGTTTAATGACTCATCATAAAACATGGTTCAAACAGTAAAACAATTTTAAATGTCCGTTTCTGTACAATGCTTGCTAAGCAGTTTTATTCATATATAGAAAATGTAAGAGGAGTTGTGTTAAAATGACAAAACTCCTTCAGATTTAATGGCAGGTACTCTGGGAAAAATAACAGCATTCCATCAACAAATATTTTCAAGCAATAAATATGTATTTATAAATAGTGTAAATTTACATCAAGATTAGAAACATAACGAAACAAATCACAAATTAAACTTTATTTCTTAAGCCTATGTGCAACCCCTTTTCTTTGTGACTTGGCCGTTTTTTTTGTGGTTTTTTTGTAAGTTTTCATTTTTTATTTTTTTTACCTAGGAAAGAAAAATCAAACGAACATCATCGTTCCAAAGTAACAAGACAAAGAAAACGTAAAAGCCGTAAAAAAAATTATATCACCTAAACTCTTCACATTACAAATATTTTTTTTTGTAGATTTTGCGGTCAAAAGAGTCTTAGAATTACTATCTACCGTAGAAAATGACCAGTTAGGCTAGTGCTCCATACAGGGAAAGATACACTCAGGAAGTTGGGGAAAAAAAGAGGGATAAACAGAGAGAGAGAGATTCCAGAAGAGAGATTCCAGAAGAGAGAGAGATTCCAGAAGAGAGATTCCAGAAGAGAGATTCCAGAAGAGAGAGATTCCAGAAGAGAGAGAGAGATTCCAGAAGAGAGAGAGAGATTCCAGAAGAGAGAGATTCCAGAAGAGAGAGAGAGACAGAGAGAGGGTGACAAAGAGAGAAGGTTGTCAATTCAGTAGTCTTTTTAGGGTGGTTTTGCCAGTTGTGACACTTACAATATCTACAAAACATTTTCACTTTATTATCCCCCACCCTCCACTCCCCTCCCCAACCTTTATTGATTACGTCCTCTACTCCTCCACTGAGGCAGAGTTTAAACATTGTCACGAGGGTGGGGGGGGGGGGGGGGGAGGGTGGAAGGGGGAGTCCTGTATTGGAAAGTGCGCTCTCTGGCGCCCTCTCCAGGGAGCTTGACACACTGCA
Organism: Osmerus mordax; assembly: GCF_038355195.1. NCBI lineage: Eukaryota > Metazoa > Chordata > Actinopteri > Osmeriformes > Osmeridae > Osmerus > Osmerus mordax. Next base: position 1,830,182 of record NC_090071.1, on the reverse strand, counting down.
CTTTTGACAGGTTGCATAGACACACGCAGCCGTTGGCGCCTCCATCGTCGTCGTGGAGACCAGCCATGGGGGGACGGGGGGACAGCCTCGACTTTTCCTGAATATCAGAAATGGTCCGTTGGTTTCCCTTGGGTTTTTTTTACCGTTAGAAATACAAGTTCCCGTGGCAACGCTCGGCCCAGTTGCCCCCACGGAAGCAGGGGGGGGGGGGGTGGGGGGGGGTCTAATGTCAAGATGAGGACGAGTGAAGAGGAGGAGCCTGCGGGGAGAGAACACACAGAGGAGTTACAGAGCGGCTGGGGGGAGGGGTGGACCACACAGCATCCTGGACCTGTCAGGGGGAACATCCTGGACCTGTGAGGGGTAACATCCTGGACCTGTCAGAGGGGAACATCCTGGACCTGTCAGGGGGAACATCCTGGACCTGTGAGGGGTAACATCCTGGACCTGTGAGGGGGAACATCCTGGACCCGTGAGGGTAACATCCTGGACCTGTCAGAGGGGAACATCCTGGACCTGTCAGGGGGAACATCCTGGACCTGTGAGGGGTAACATCCTGGACCCGTGAGGGGAACATCCTGGACCTGTGAGGGGGAACATCCTGGACCTGTGAGGGGGAACATCCTGGACCTGTGAGGGGTAACTGTCAGGGAGAAGAGAGAAACCTGGAGCAGTTGTGGGTGAAGACAGCTCAGAAGTGACCATCTAACACAGGCTGCCATGGGGAGGGAGGGGACACTGAAGCAAGCTGTGTGTGTGTGTGTGTGTGTGTGTGTGTGGGGAAGAGAGACTTACTAAAGTGAACTGGTCGTAGACCTGCATGAGGTCGTCCAGGCGGTGCTGCTCCAGAACCACAAAGTTCTCCAGCTGGGAGCTGCCTTTACGGGCACAGTCCTGGCAGTGCACCACACACTGCTTCCTGGAGAGCAGCTCTCTCCGCACAAACAGCAGGTTAAACACCTCCACCTGAAACACACACACATCAGTAAGTAACAATTCATATAGAAAGCAGAGAAAGCATTCAGAGCGCGTGGGTGACATGTGAGAGGGCTGTGTCTGGTGGAGGTGAGGGCTGTGTCTGGTGGAGGTGAGGGCTGTGTCTGGTGGAGGTGAGGGCTGTGTCTGGTGGAGGTGAGGGCTGTGTCTGGTGGAGGTGAGGGCTGTGTCTGGTGGAGGTGAGGGCTGTGTCTGGTGGAGGTGAGGGCTGTGTCTGGTGGAGGTGAGGGCTGTGTCTGGGCGGGTGACTGACCTCACAGATGGTGCAGTAGTGAGCAGGCTCGTCTCTGTTCCTGGGCTGCACTATCGTCTCCTTCCCAGCAGACACCAGCGCCTCCATCACCCACTGGCTCTGCTTCAGGGTCCGCAGCAGACAGTACCTACACACACACACACACACACAGACACACACACCAGAGATGCTCAGTACAGCCGGCAGGGCCCTGGACAGCATGATGAAGAGGTGGTGGAGAGGAAGAAGGGCACTCCACTCACTTGATCATCTCGAACAGCTTGTGGTCCGACACCTTGATGTTGCGTGCCATGTTCCAGGACAGGTGCACCATGGGAACCACGGACTTGACGCTCTGCAGCTTGTTCCACTCGTAGCGCTCCACCGCCAGCTTGTACTGGTGAGCTGGGGGAGGGGAGAGACGACAGGAAGGGGGAGGGGCAGGAAGAGGAAGAGATTAATTCTAGACTCCAGTCACACCACGATGGCCTGGTTCCAGACCAGTGCTGGTGTAACGCAGGAGAGGGGCTCTGGGACGCGTCGTGGCGGAGCTCACCGGTCAGGGGGCCCACGTTCCAGGAGATGTTGTTGCACCAGCCGATGGCCTGGACCCAGTGGATGGTGCCGGTGTTGAGCCACACCAAGTCTCCCGGCCGCTGGATGAACCGGTACACCGGGACGTCTGCCTCGTACAGATCCTCCAGGTTGGGCCACCAGGAGCCCTTTAGGAAGTTGATGTTGTTCCTGAGAGACAGAGAGAGAGAGAGAGAGAGAGAGAAAATGAAGACTTTCCTCCCCTCCATGAATTATTCTAGTCTCAGCCTGGATGATGCACTGCACACACACACTCTTCTTACTTTTCACAGAAGGTGCTCATGACTCCCCAGTAAGGTTCTGGCACAGCAAACCACTCGCAGTCCCCTGGGCCGATGTTGATGTTTACCGAACAGAAGTTGTTGTGTTCCTGGTGACCTGAGACACACACACACACACACACACACACACACACACACACACACACACACACACACACACACACACACACACACACACACACACACACACACACACACACACACACACACACACACACACACACACACACACACACACACACACACACACACACACACACACACACACACACACACACACACACACACACACACACACACACACACACACACACACACACACACACACACACACACACACACACACACACACACACACACACACACACACACAGAGAGAGAGAGAGGGGGGGGGGAAGACATGGTCAAACACTAACACACCAGCAGAGAAAATAAACTAATGTGTGAGTGTGTGTGAATGAGTTTGAGCACTCCTTACCTGGTATTCTGCTCCCAGGGACCTTCATGTACAGCTGGACTGTGTTCATGCCCAGGATGGGATGGCCCACATGGCTGAGCAGGTTGCCGGCGGAGACCACCCTGCTGAAGGCTGGCAGCTTACTGAGTTCCTGCAGCTGGAGCTTCCATCTGGGGGGGAGGACGAGAGGGGTGGCAGAGGAGGAGAGGACGAGGGGGGTGGAGGAGAGGGAGGAGGAGGTCAGATCATCACCATGCCAACAGTACATCTCTGGACCACCTGCCTCCTGTGACCAGGCTGGCCGATGGAGATCGAGTCGTGTGTGTGTGTGTTAGAGAGAGAGAGTGTTGCCCGCCCCTACTCACTTCCTCTCGTCGGACACGTCGATGTTGGTCCCGAACTTGATGTGCTTTAAGGGACTCCTCCTCTTCCGTGCCGCGCTGCACAGGACAGGGAGAGGGGGGGACGCTATTAAATCATGTCATCAAATGCAGGTAGGACTGTGTGAACGTGTGAGAGAGAGTGTGTGAGGCGTGTGCATGTGAGCGTGAGTGAGAGAGCGTGTCTAACCTGTCGGCTGAGGCAGGCTCCGTGTCGGAGGGCTCCTTCAGCGCCTTCTTCTCGTTCTCCTCCTGGAACACAAACACACGCTGCTGGGAGGGACTGAGTAACATGTGTTCCACACGTGTGTGTGTGTGTGTGGGACTGACCCTCAGGGACTCCTGAGAGTGTGCGTGCGTGTGTGTGTGTGGGACTGACCCCCAGGGACTCCTGAGAGTGTGTGTGTGTGTGTGTGTGTGTGTGTGTGGGACTGACCCTCAGGGACTCCTGGAAGCTGGAGGCCTGGTACTGGGCGTACTTGGCGATGGTGGTGTGGGAGCGACTGCTCTCGCAGCGCCAGGTCTTCCTGGAGACGCTCATGTCCCAGTTCTCATCAGCAGGCTGGGCCAGCTGGGCCCTCACCTCCACCAGGTGCTCCGGGTTGGCCTCCACCAGGGTCTTAGTGGAGAACAGGCCCAGGTCTGGAGGGGCGGAGGCGGGGAGGGAGGAAACATTAGGATGTGTGGAGGAATGAGTTCAGATCAGAAGGGGCAAGGCTGTGAAGGTGCTGTGAAGATGCATTCAGCAGGTGGCGCCACTGAGTAAGCAACAGCAAGACTGAAGGCTCTCATGAGCGTGAGACGAGAGAGAGAGAGACAGAGAGAGGAGGGATAGAGAGGAGGGATAGAGAGAGACAGACAGACAGTCTCACCTAGTTTGAGGGCTCCAGCCAGGCCTCTGATGACCGTGACAGGGTTGGAGGGGTTTGTGCAGAACTGATGCAGTGGAGGGAAGAATGCATCCCTCTTGTTCTCCAGCTGCACACACACACACACACACACACACACACACACACACACACACACACACACACACACACACACACACACACACACACACACACACACACACACACACACACACACACACACACACACACACACACACACACACACACACACACACACACACACACACACACACACACACACACACACACACACACACACACACACACACACACACACACACACACACACACACACACACACACACACACACACACACACACACACACACACACACACACACACACACACACACACACACACACACACACACACACACACACACACACACACACACACACACACACACACACACACACACACACACACACACACACACACACACACACACACACACACACACACACACACACACACACACACACACACACACACACACACACACACACACACACACACACACACACACACACACACACACACACACACACACACACACACACACACACACACACACACACACACACACACACACACACACACACACACACACACACACACACACACACACACACACACACACACACACACACACACACACACACACACACACACACACACACACACACACACACACACACACACACACACACACACACACACACACACACACACACACACACACACACACACACACACACACACACACACACACACACACACACACACACACACACACACACACACACACACACACACACACACACACACACACACACACACACACACACACACACACACACACACACACACACACACACACACACACACACACACACACACACACACACACACAATATTAACACCTGAGCAGACATCTCAGAATCACAACATGGACACACACATTTAGAATCATGTATAATATAAATTAACATAGCTGTTAGGTGTGTATATGCATGGTGTGTGTGTGTGTGTGTGAGAGAGAAGTAGGCCTCACGTAGATGCTGGGCGTGGGGGGGTTGAGCTTGTCCTTGGGCAGGGCCGGGGAGGGGGGCGGTGGCAGGCGAGGGGGCGGGCACTTATCCAGCAGGATGCTGCTGTTGGACAGGCCGTTCTTTCCCAGGTTCCTGGAAGACAAGGAGGACGTTACACACACACAGACCCTTCCTCTCTGAGGACCAGAGGTCACACAGACCCTTCCTCTCTGAGGACCAGGGGTCACACAGACCCTTCCTCTCTGAGGACCAGGGGTCACACAGACCCTTCCTCTCTGAGGACCAGGGGTCACACAGACCCTTCCTCTCTGAGGACCAGGGGTCACACAGACCCTTCCTCTCTGAGGACCAGGGGTCACACAGACCCTTCCTCTCTGAGGACCAGGGGTCACACAGACCCTTCCTCTCTGAGGACCAGAGGTCACACAGACCCTTTCTCTCTGAGGACCAGGGGTCACACAGACCCTTCCTCTCTGAGGACCAGGGGTCACACAGACCCTTCCTCTCTGAGGACCAGGGGTCACACAGACCCTTCCTCTCTGAGGACCAGAGGTCACACAGACCCTTTCTCTCTGAGGACCAGGGGTCACACAGACCCTTCCTCTCTGAGGACCAGGGGTCACACAGACCCTTCCTCTCTGAGGACCAGGGGTCACACAGACCCTTCCTCTCTGAGGACCAGAGGTCACACAGACCCTTTCTCTCTGAGGACCAGGGGTCACACAGACCCTTCCTCTCTGAGGACCAGAGGTCACAGGGTCACAAACAGCAGCTGACATTGTAAACAGTAATAGGTGCTTTCGACATCGACTGCGGTTGCATGAAACTTCTGGCGAGAGTTGCTGCTTGCAGTTGGGAGTTAAAAACGCCTCCGACATTTCAGCTTCTCGTGGTTTGCTGCGTTGCACATCAGTCATTGCCGATCAAACGCTGTTTGCTTACTTTATTGCTGACTAACTGCATGGTTGAGAGTTTAATTGTTTTTGCATTAGAACTTGCACTAACCAGTGCACTGAAATTTGTCATTTTATGTATTGGGCTATGTTAAACTCTTTCTCCAATCTGCAGATTGATAATAAAACCAGAATTCAATTAAACTTAGTCTTTCCGTTAGTGAAGAGGCGGACTAAAACCCTTTCTTCAACAAATATTTAATTCAATTAAACAGTTTGGTCCAGATTTGAGCGTTGGCGAAATTGAAGGTGTCAGAATAATTACAAAACAGGCGTCAAAAGTTGTCGTGTGTGAGTCTGGCCAATCATGAAATAGCTGTGTTGTCATTAGAACCCGTGCAGTTGCTCTTGAGAAAATGCGCTCGGCTACACAGCCGGCAGTTCTCGAATCGATCTCACGGTACTTTGATGGCTACGTCACAGTGACCTAGCCTCGGCGCCGTCTCAAGTCGGACAAAAAGTCTACCCAGCATGCACTGCTTCAAGTCAGCTGCCTGCGGCCGGCTGCGGCACTGCATGAAGTCCAACACACCTCATGAAACATTTCAGAGATCTGAGTGGGAGGAGACATTTCAGGACACGCCCCTTTTGGCTTCTATGCCAGGCAAGATCAATCGAGCACAGCTCCGTGGTCATGATTGGTTAAAATATAAATTTACAACCAGTCCTGGTTAGACCCACAAGAGAAGAGCAGATCAGGAACAAATCATTGTAGCAATTTAAACGTCTCTTGGTCGGGGTCTCCTGGACCACATGGTGCCAGTTACCCTGGGAACACGCATCCCATCCAGGTGATGTTGCAGTACCACAAGCCCACACTAGAGGGAGACACAGGATTCTAAACCCAACAGAAACTAAACAAACAACAACAGGGACCCAGGAGGACACAAGCAAGCACGGGATGAGCAGGAATGGAACAGGGCCCAGGTACGTTCAGAAGGCCCGTTTCCTCACTAAGCAGGTGCCTTCACACATCCAAACACAGCTAAGGCAGGAGAGATAGGCCCAGAGAGAGGAGGTGTGGGGAGAGAGCAGGTGTGTGGGGAGAGAGGAGGTGTGTGGGGGGAGAGAGGAGGTGTGTGGGGGGAGAGAGGAGGTGTGTGGGGAGAGAGGAGGTGTGTGGGGAGAGAGGAGGTGTGTGGGGAGAGAGGAGGTGTGTGGGGAGAGAGGAGGTGTGGGGAGAGGTGTGTGGGGAGAGAGGAGGTGTGTGGGGAGAGAGGAGGTGTGTGGGGAGAGAGGAGGTGTGTGGGGAGAGAGGAGGTGTGTGGGGAGAGAGGAGGTGTGTGGGGAGAGGAGGTGTGTGGGGAGAGAGGAGGTGTGTGGGGAGAGAGGAGGTGTGTGGGGGAGAGGAGGTGTGTGGGGAGAGAGGAGGTGTGTGGGGAGAGGAGGTGTGTGGGGAGAGAGGAGGTGTGTGGGGAGAGAGGAGGTGTGTGGGGAGAGGAGGTGTGTGGGGAGAGAGGAGGTGTGTGGGGAGAGAGGAGGTGTGTGGGGAGAGAGGAGGTGTGTGGGGAGAGAGGAGGTGTGTGGGGAGAGAGGAGGTGTGTGGGGAGAGAGGAGGTGTGTGGGGAGAGGAGGTGTGTGGGGAGAGAGGAGGTGTGTGGGGAGAGAGGAGGTGTGTGGGGAGAGGAGGTGTGTGGGGAGAGAGGAGGTGTGTGGGGAGAGGAGGTGTGTGGGGAGAGAGGAGGTGTGTGGGGAGAGGAGGTGTGTGGGGAGAGGAGGTGTGTGGGGAGAGAGGAGGTGTGTGGGGAGAGGAGGTGTGTGGGGAGAGAGGAGGTGTGTGGGGAGAGGAGGTGTGTGGGGAGAGAGGCCTACCTGCAGGCCTTGAGTACGTCTGAGGAGCTTGGGTAGATGGACACGGAGGACGAGGGGGAGGGGTGTCGGCCAGGGCCCCGGTGGCACGGCGCCGAGGGGGGCTCGGCCTTCAGGGGGCTCCGGGAGTCCTCCGAGATGCCCCCCTTCCCGTTGCCGTTGAGGGTGGGGCCGGGCGGCGTGGCGGCGGCGGGGTTGCTGCTGCTGTTGCCGGGGCTGTGGGTGCTTGTCTGAGCGTGCTCAGAGGACGACTTGGGGGAGGGCGTGGCTGTGGACATGGCTGAGATGGGGGAGGAGGAGGTGGGGCTCCCCTGGGGCGGGGCCAGAGGCGGGAGGGAGCCGTGATGGAGGTTGTTGACCTTCCTGTGGGCGGAGCAGCCCTTGGCGGCCCCGCCCTCGCAGGGCCCCTGGGGGCCGTCCTTGGGATTGTCTGAGCTAAGGCCCGGGGACCCGCCCACCCCCTCGCCTCCCGCCACGTGATTGGATAAGCCCTCCGCCGCCACGGGGCCCTCGGGGGCAGGGTCCGTTGCCGTGGGGGCCAGGCCGTTGCCGAGGGGCGGGGCATCTTTGGTAGGCGGGGCATCCGGAGCTCCACCTGAGGTAGCAGAGTGAGGAGGGGGCGGGGCCGGGAGGTGGTTGAGGGTCTGTTGCCTCTGTGATGGCGTGGCGGAGGAATGTCCGACCTGATTGTGGGGGGCGGAGTCGGGCGTCTGGGGGTGCGAGAGAAGCCCTTCCCCGTTCGGACCCGCCCAGCGTGGCCCAGAACCCTTCTGGAGCCCCTGAGAACACAGAGGGAGACACAGTCAGACAGAACCCTACTGACTCTCCTAGAACCTTCTCTGGATCTAGAACCTTCTCAGGGTCCAGTGTCTAGTCTGGACCCTAAGACAGTTGCACACCCCCCTCCTCACCTGAGTGGAGTTGAGGTGCAGGGTCCGGCGCGGGTCCTGTGATTGGGTGCTTGTGCAGGTGTGAGGTAGTAGTGCGCCAGGCTGCAGGTAAGGCACGTCTCCGTGGGGTCCAGGGGCCACGCCCACGGCAACGCCCACTGGCTGGTTATTATTGGTAGAACAGTTATTGCCCACAGAAAGAGGCTCCAAGTGTCTGTGTGTGCCGGGGCCCGGGCCCAGGGGCCCGTTGGCCAGTGGTTGAGGAAGAGGAAAGGGGGGCCGGGGCGGGGCGCCGAGGTGGGGGCGGGATGGGTGGAGGCCGGGGTGAGGAGGGGGGAGGGAGCTGGGGCCGTTGGGGAGGGAGGGGCGCAGCTGTCCTGAAGGATTCTGCCTCATCTGTGGGGAGAGGGGGACAATATGGTCAGAGAGGGGGACATGAGGTCAGAGAGGGGGACATGAGGTCAGAGAGGGGGACATGAGGTCAGAGGGGGACATGAGGTCAGAGAGGGGGACATGAGGTCAGAGGGGGACATGAGGTCAGAGAGGGGGACATGAGGTCAGAGAGGGGGACATGAGGTCAGAGAGGGGGACATGAGGTCAGAGAGGGGGACATGAGGTCAGAGAGGGGGACATGAGGTCAGAGAGGGGGACATGAGGTAAGAGAGGGGGACATGAGGTCAGAGAGGGGGACATGAGGTCAGAGAGGGGGACATGAGGTCAGAGGGGGACAATATGGTCAGAGGGGGACAATATGGTCAGAGGGGGGGACATGAGGTCAGAGAGAAGGAACCAGCACTGCAGGGGTCTGTATGTGTGTGTACCTGCTGTTGGTGCTGCTGCATCAGGTTGAGCTGAGCCTCTAGTTGTTCCAGGGTCTGCAGCTGCAGGGGCTTCAGACTGTCCCTGCTGCCCCTCAGCTGCTCCAGGTGCTGGGGGACAGGAGCGTGCTCCGTGAGACGTCATGGTTACCACAGCGTGAGGAGGGTGTGCACGGGAGAGAGCGTGTGTGGCAGCTTACCTGTAGCTTCTGTGGCGATAGGTACCAGTTAGGGACCGGCTGTTGTGTGGGGGCGGTCCAGGAGTCCGGCTGACCCTGAGAGAGCAGAGGAGGTGAACAAAACCACCTCAGAGTTTGTTGTTTTGTTTTCAACCTTTGAAAAGTGAATTTCAGACCCGAGTGTCTTGGGTGTGTGGGGGGTGCTGTACCTTGGCTGGGCTGGAAGCCCTCCGGCGCTTGGCCGGGCTGGACTGGTCCTCCCCCGGGCCCAGGGCTCCTATATGGGGGGGCAGAGACTGGCCTGCTGCCCCCCCCTCCGTGCTGGCCTGGGGCTTACACGCCTGGGGGCGGGACGGGCAGGGAGGGAGGGGGGGTTAGGGGAGAGAAGGGAGTGCAGGGGTGGTGGAGAGGTAGCAGCAGAGGAGCGAGGGAGGGAGAGGGGGTTAGGGGAGAGAAGGGGTGGTGGAGAGGTAGCAGCAGAGGAGCGAGGGAGGGAGAGGGGGTTAGGGGAGAGAAGGGGTGGTGGAGAGGTAGCAGCAGAGGAGCGAGGGAGGGAGAGGGGGTTAGGGGAGAGAAGGGGTGGTGGAGAGGTAGCAGCAGAGGAGCGAGGGAGGGAGGGTTAGGGGAGAGAAGGGAGTGCAGGGGTGGTGGAGAGGTAGCAGCAGAGGAGCGAGGGAGGGAGGGGGGGTTAGGGGAGAGAAGGGAGTGTAGGGGTGGTGGAGAGGTAGCAGCGGAGGACAGAGGGGAAGGAAGGATGATATGGAGTGGAGAATATTGCAGATGGGGGGAGGGGAAAAACAGAGGGAGAGGAGAGACAGTAAATGTTAATGCGGCCCAGGTATGGACGCCAGCGTGGGGGAGGAGAGAGAGGGGGGAGGAGAGGGGGGAGAGACAACGACAGGCTGCTGTGATCTCGTGTCGGCTCTCCAGGGGATCAACAGCAGCTGCTCCAGCAGCAGCACCATCAGGTGACTCCACCCACACCCCCGTGAACGCCCCCCCACACACACCGTGTACCGCCCAGCCCCACGCCCCTCTCCACGCTCCTCCCCTGGTGCCTCAGTGACTCACGGGACATACGTTACCTCTGTCCCAACACAAGCTTGGCACAGGGGGGGAGAGAGTGATGGAGGCAGGTTGTGAAAATGTCGTCCAATCACAGACCTCCCTTACCTCAGTGGTAGTTTTACAGGGAAGTGACTGCAACTGGCATCGGGCTGGCTCTGCTTGGCTAGTGCCCTGAGGTGCTGGTTCAGTAACCGAGCAGTTTACCTCCTCTAGGTACAATTTAGGGTGTAAATTTTTTATGTATTTTTATCTTTATATTTTGGTTCTTGACTTGTAGCACAATGCTAAGAGTCCACTTTAGCAGACATGCTAAATGTCCACTGTGGCCAGAGCAAAGGAACACCAAAACCTGATATTTGTTGCAGTCACTTGAGACAAGTGAGGGACAGCTTGGTAGCCCCTCGCTCTCGCTACCTCATCAACAAGGCTTCAAAGGAGTACAAACTTCACACTTTCATATGAACGCCTGATTTCACGTGAGGGGGGGGGGGGGGGGGGCTTTACACAATGAACACACACACACACACACACACACAAACTACAGCTGTCTAGTATGAGAGTGAGTGAGTTGTGGTCCACCTCTAGGGGGCGCTGTTGGCTGAGTGGCTACAGGGCACCTAAGGTCAGCTGCTAGGAGAAGATGAACGTCAACACAACCAGCCTGGGTCTACACTACAGAGGCATGGCATAACCAATCACAGACCCTCGATTTGGGGAAGGGGGCGGGACAGTCTTGGCTCCGACCAATCAGGTCCTATTTTTTTTTTTTCTTCATTTGAATGATCAAACCCAGCTAAATACGGCAATGGGAGACATGAAATGTATGTCGAAATATGGGTGATGATGAGTTAGTAATTGGAGCCGTTGTGAAGTGGATTTCACACGTTCCTGCTGTGACTCCACAGTGTGATCCGGGGAGGAAGTGTGCTCACTGTGCTGTGAGCAGGTTGTGGAGGGGAAGGCCTGTGATTGGTCAAGCTGGCCTGTGGCTGTGTCCGGTGTGGAGGGGAGGGCCTGTGATTGGTCAAGCTGGCCTGTGGCTGTGTCCGGTGTGGAGGGGAGGGGGGTGAGGACAGATTAGGCAACGCTTCAAATGGCCCCAACAAGTCATAACAAATGCCGTCTAGCAGTCATAACATGACATAATCCTCAACAACTGTGACGTAAATCACCAACGCTGGTTTCCTAGCAACGACTTTTAAGAATGGTTAAAGCAGCGACAGGCTTAAAGCTTTACACTGCAGCTTAGGGCATCTGTTACAACCTGGTGAGCTCAGCCGAGGGGTTACCTGTGGTAGCGTGTGTGTGTGTGTGTGTGTGTGTAGTAGGGGTGTGTTTACTCTATCTGGTCTCACCTGCGGTGCAGTATTCTGGCCTCCCTGTCTGGAGGTTAGCTCTGCTGGGATTGGTAGACTCCAGGCATCCTCAATAAGAGGAAGCCTTTTACTTTTAGTCTGAGGACTAGTGAGCTGGGGGTTACTCAACTGAGCCTAAGGGGAATGGAAAACGCGTGACAGAAAACAAACATTTTAATAACGACCTCCCAAAAAAAGATGATAGAAAAAAAGTCAATGAAAGTGTGTGTGGTCAGTGAGGCGGGTGCTTGCTCTGCCACGCCGGCCAGCACTTCTCTGACTGAGTACGAATGTGCATGTGTGGCAGTTAAAAGAGTAGCTAGCTTGTAGCATGTAGCCAACATGTCAACCAAACAGGGAGATCCGTATATGGCCTGTATGCATAAACATTTCTGAATGAATACAACAACAAGAACGAGGGGAGGAGGGGTGGGGTGGGGGTGGGGGGGGACTAAACAAACATAATCATCAAACAAAATCATTAAAACAAGCTGTCATGTTTGTCTTAATGCCATGAAATGATGCCTTAATCACAGGGGTGAGAATGACTCCTGGTTCATGCGCACACAGAAGAGGAAAGGGATGTCAGAGAAGCCACGGCTTGTCTCGGGGGTTTAAGGGAGGAAACACGGGTGTCTGAGGACCGAACACTCCCTCTCTCTGGGACAGAGGACTAGCACAACCCAAAACTAACGTCCTTTTGGTTGTGAGACCAGCGTCAGGATAAAAACGCAATGGGCTTCACCTAGCAACCAAAACAACAAGCGCACTACGGCAGGACACAAGGCACCCAGACGCCTGCTGCGGGTCTGAAACCCCTGGATAAGGTCAACAACACGGACACAGAGAAACACTATCAAACTGGTAAAACAGCGCTCCCATCGTGATCCTGGTTTCTGCAGGGGGGCGGGGCAGAGGGCGTGTCCTCTCTGTCCGGTGACGGGCTGCTCACCTGCAGGCATTTGATGCGCTGAGTGAGCGTGGGTGTGTTGGTGCAGGCCTTGCTGCGCGTGGCGTTGATGTAGCACTTGATGGCGTCGTGTGGCTGGCTGCAGGACTCGTACAGCGTGCCCAGGTCCATCCAGGCCGACGCGTGACCGTGGTCCAGCTGCACCGCACAGATGTACGCCTGCAGGGCGTCCATGGGCTGGTTCTGCTGCTGGTACAGCACCCTGGAGGGGGAGAGGAGGTTAGAGACCACCATGGGCTGGTTCTGCTGCTGAGAGACAGAGAGAGAGAGACAGAGAGAGAGAGAGAGAGAAACAGAAAGAGAGAAACAGAGAGAGACAGAGAGAGAGAGAAACAGAGAGAGAGAGAAACAGAGAGAGAGAGAGAAACAGAGAGAGAGAGAGAGAAACAGAGAGAGAGAGAAACAGAGAGAGACAGAGACAGAGAGACAGAGAGAGACTCGGTGTGGGCGTGGTCCTCACCCTATGGAACACCACGTGTCAGCGCTGGCCTCTGATTTGTCGATAGACTGCCTGTAGGAGACGAAGGCGTCCTGGACTCTGCCGATGCTGGAGTAACAGCGGCCCAGGTAGTACCAGGACTGGCCTGAGCCGGGGTCTGCCTCCAGGGACTTCTGCAGACACTGGATGGCATAGCTGTCCTTGTTAGCCCTATCCCCCAGCTGCTCCACAGTGTGGTGCATCCAGCCTGGGGGAGAGAGAGCACACACACACACACACACACACCACCACACACAAGTTAATATCATTACAGCCATTAGGAATCCATGTCGTCATTCACCAGTTGTGGTACACTGACTGACCTTTTATATATGACATTCTTATAACGCCAAGCACTAAACACCCAAAACTACAGCACTTGTTTTAAGTCCAGTGTCAGCTACGTACAACGTAAACGGTAAAGACTACTTTGGTCATAAACACTGAACAAAAGCTTCAAGAAGCTCACAAGAATCTAAAAATCAGCAAGCAGGCTCGTTTCAACACTGCGTGCAAAGCAAAACAATGGAATTGTGTTGCACTGTGTGTGCGTGTGCATGTGCATGCGTGCATGCGTGTGCATGCATGCATGCATGCGTGTGGTCTTACCTAGCTGCTGCAGGGTGGTGGCCTTCACCTGTGCTGGGAGCTGGTCTGTCTGCAGGAGACTCTCGTACGCCTCCTTGGCAGCACGGTATCTCTTCTGGAGAACACAGGGAGAGGAGATGTCACACCACAGAAGATACACGTGTCAGAGAGGGGGGAAGATGCATCAGCAAAAGGGAGGGAACCAACAGATGTAGTGTGTGTGTGTGTGTGTGTGTGCGTGGGGGGTAAAAGCACAGTAGGACTATTAACCATGAGGGGGAGGGCATCAATCTTGCCTTCCATCAACACCAATCTATACAATCTCCATTTAGGTAGTGGTGGGGGCTGTTCCGCTAGTCTGGCTCCACTCCAGCGCACCCTGACTCAGCAGAAACCACCTCCCCCCCCACCCCCCACCTCCCCCCCCCCACCCAGGAGCCTTCCTCCTCCTCTCTGCCAGCACTGTGACAAGTCACTATGCCACAAAACCAAAGCTTTGGAATATGAACTACCTACAGCGACCGAGCGAGACACAGACCACCCCGCCCTCAACGTTCGTTGCCAAGGCTACAACATCGCTGGTGCCCATACCACCCCCCCCCCCCCCCCGCCCGCCCGCAAATCGCCCGCCCGTCGGACACAACAAAAGGCTTTCCCCGTCCCTGTGATGTGGCTACGCCGGCTGCTCTCCGCTAATCTCCACATAGCCCACGTCGTCTGGACTCTTAACCTAGGATCTCTTCAACGGACACACGGAGACAAGAGAGAAGCTTACCTGAATCTCATACAGATGAGCGATGTGGAACTGGACTGTGGAAGGAAGGAAAAAGGCATCGTCAAGACAAAGAAAAAGGGTATCGGATGACAAATGTGGTGAGGCACGAAAACAGGACGAGCGGTGAAGCAGCGGTGATCCAGAGGGAGAGGGTGGGTCAGGTCCCTGCGTGGCAGAGCGAGAAGGGAGGAGAGGGAGGGTGGGTCAGGTCCCTGCGTGGCAGAGCGAGAAGGGAGGAGGAGGAGAGGAAGAGAGACGCTCTCCTCTCCAGCCTGCTTCTTTTGTCTGTGGCGCTGCAGTGTGTACGAGAAGTGTCTCCCAGCAGATGGATGGACACACACATACACACACACACACACACACACACAGACACACACAGACCCCCAGTAAGGAGAGCGCGCCCTTGATGTGCCTGTGCACGTTTGACTGCACAGTGTGTGCGTGTGTGTGTGTCCTTTTCCGAGCCCCTTCTGGCTAACACGCAGGAGGAATGGTTCTCACCGTCTCCTTGGTAACTGGTTCCATGGCAATGTGATACAGCTGGGTCAAAGCAGACGCAATGAAAATAATAACAACCGTGTGTGTGTGTGTGTGTGTGCGCGCGCATCTACACGTGTGTCTGTCTGTGTTTGTATTTTTGTATATTTGTGAACACACTCCCATTCAGAACTGTGTACTCTTAATCATAAAGTGTTGACATTTGGTCATAAACAATGAACAAGAAACTCAATCAAAATCAGGCAGGTTTCAGAGCGTTTCAACACTGAAGGAAAACAATGTAACTATGTTGCACTGTGTGTGTGTGCGTGTGTGAGTGTGAGCGTGTGTGCGGAACAGATGCTACTTACTTTCAGCTTTGGACAAAGTGCAGGGGTTGGAGTCAATCAAAGCCAGCTGAAAGTGCTGTGTCATGGAAGTAAGGACAGGACGTTAGCTTCCCCCGACTAAACAGAAACTCCAAACACAGACCGCCTTGTATTCAACTCAGTGCCGTCCCTACTGAGAAGACCTGCACTGGTATAGACGGGTACATTCATTGTGGAGGGGGGCAGGGTAGGAGAGGAGGGGGGTGTGGAGGGGGGCAGGGTAGGAGAGGAGGGGGGTATGGAGGGGGGCAGGGTAGGAGAGGAGGGGGGTGTGGAGGGGGGCAGGGTAGGAGAGGAGGGGGGTGTGGAGGGGGGCAGGGTAGGAGAGGAGGGGGGTGTGGAGGGGGGCAGGGTAGGAGAGGAGGGGGGTGTGGAGGGGGGCAGGGTAGGAGAGGAGGGGTGTGGAGGCGGGCAGGTTAGTTTAGGGGGCGTACCTTTAGGCTTGACTCGTAGTCTGTGTTGACCTTGAACATGAGGCCCAGACGCAGGTGGATCTCCTTGGCTCGGGAGAAGCTGGGGTCGATGTACAACACCTCCTGAAAGGCCTTGATCGCCCTGGGGGGGGTAGAGAGAGAGATGGTTGGTGCAGAGAAAGGGATGGTTGGTGCAGAGAGAAAGGGATTGGTGACTAGACTGTAAATAGAGGACAACATTTCATCATTGAGCCACACTTTTGTATGCTTTCCCTCCTCCGACTATCCCCATGGAAACCACCTCTCAACTTCACATACACCTTAAACAAATTCACTAGCTCACACACACACACTCACTCACTCACTCACATACACACACACACAGAGACGGACTAATGCTTAGTCATCCACACTCCAGTCCTAAAAGGCAGTTACTCACCACTGAAACGCATTGTAATGGAAGTAGACCATTCCCAGACCGTAGAGAAAGGCAGCATTCTGAAAACACACAAACAACACGTCATCCACATGGACACAACATCACAAATATGTGATTTCTGAGAACTTACATAATAAACTATTTGTATTATATTGCTAAATCTTTTAGATGCTAACTCACTAGGTCGTGTTTCCTTTCCCTACAGGATAAAGTGTTTCCGATACTCGATCCGCTACATTAGAATTGTATGAAACGTTGCTAAGTCGCGTCTCTACGATGGTGGGGCAGTTCGCTACCAGAAACTCAAGTTTCAGTTTTTTTACAGAATCAAAACTAGCTAGCAGTCTTCCGCTCTCTCCGCTGGATGAGCAACTGTAACAGTGATCGGACATCAATTACTCACAAAGTCATGACAACCAACTGAACAGCGCGAGAACAGAGCCCTTTCTCCTCGGCTCAGTCAGAGAATGACGAACAGGGCAGACGATTAAGCCGTTACTTTTTTCTAGTTCTCCGGTAACGTATTTAACTGGCTAACGTAAAGTTAATTTAAAAAATATAAATAAACATTTGCAATTTATTCTTTATAGATTTTCAAGGCCAACTAACTATTAATATTTAACATAACTGTCGTGAAATAATGTTCAAGCAAGCACTACCAGTACCTTTAGCTACCAGCTACATAGGCTAGCAAACTCCTACGGAATATATCTGATGTTGCTTACCTAACATTCTTATATAATAAATCAAATGATTACCAACTATGTTTCCTTAAGGAATGTATTC
This sequence comes from Osmerus mordax, assembly GCF_038355195.1. Lineage (NCBI taxonomy): Eukaryota > Metazoa > Chordata > Actinopteri > Osmeriformes > Osmeridae > Osmerus > Osmerus mordax. The sequence continues at coordinate 1,812,891 of NC_090071.1, read as the reverse complement.
AAATAAGATTCATTTTTAAGATAAGTTTGTTAAAATATTTTTTTTAACACATCTTGCGCAAATGAGGAAGACTCAGATAAGTGAGTATATCAGAGAGTATATTTATGCCACAATGTGAAGGAAAATTCCTTCTAGTTCGAAAATATAACCTTATTAGACCGCCGGTATTCTCTAACGGTATTATTCTGCATTTCCAGTCTGGATGGGAGGCGGCCACATTGTGGTTAAACACTCTGCTTTTGCACTGCACCACAACATGGTATCTTGTACATTTGTATTTTTTGTAATATTTGTATTTTTATATTGTAATTTACAGCAACTTATATTTTATTGTATATTTAATTATATTCTTATCCCACTTAGTACTGCTAGTTTATGTACCCTTAGTATAGTTATTCCACATATTTAAATTTTAGGTATATGTTTATTGTATGCACCTTCCTGCCAAAGCAAATTCCTTGTCTGTGCAAACTTTCATGGCGAATAAATCCCTTTCTGATTTCTGGTTATTGCAGATTAACCACAGCCTGCGGGGAACATAGCAGCCGGTGAACTAGCCTACAGGCGGCCTGGCACACAGCCCAGGGAAGAGGCCTACACGATACTCTAGGGGTCCTCTCGACACACACCACGCTCTCGCAGCCACCAGACAGGCACAGAATGAGTCTTCATCTGAAACCCTAAAGCACTATCCTGGAGACACACGTGCTTCCTGTGCTGATAGGATGTGTGAGAGAGCGTGTGTGTGTGAGAGAGCGTGTGTGTGTGAGAGAGCGTGTGTGTGTGAGAGCGTGTGTGTGAGAGCGTGTGTGTGAGAGCGTGTGTGTGAGAGCGTGTGTGTGTGAGAGCGTGTGTGTGTGAGAGCGTGTGTGTGTGAGAGCGTGTGTGTGTGAGAGCGTGTGTGTGTGAGAGCGTGTGTGTGTGAGAGCGTGTGTGTGTGAGAGCGTGTGTGTGAGAGCGTGTATGTCTTTCCATACCTTCCAGTAGTCCGACTGTAAACTGTAGTACCTCTGGTATGCTGATAATGCTGGAAAGAAAGACGGAGAGAAAGAGAGAGACGGAGAGAAAGAGAGAGAGTGAAAGGGAGAATAGAAAGGGAAAGGTGAGTCAGATGCAGCACATCAGAGCGGTCTAGACCACACCAGCCCTGCTATTAGAAGGAATCTGAGATGGCAACACGAGGGGAATAAAACATTGTTAGACCGAATGGACACCATCAGACTGGGTCAAGAGCTCAACTGAGAGGGAAGTTTGCGTTTCAAAGCAGGAGAGACAGCATAGACAGACAGGGTGAGAGAGAGAGAGAGGGTGAGAGAGAGAGGGTGAGAGAGAGAGGGTGAGAGAGAGAGGGTGAGAGAGAGAGGGTGAGAGAGAGAGAGAGAGAGAGAGAGAGAGAGAGAGAGAGAGAGAGAGAGAGAGAGAGAGAGAGAGAGAGAGAGAGAGAGAGAGAGAGAGAGAGAGAGAGAGAGAGAGAGAGAGAGAAACTAGGAGAGACAGGGTAGGAGAGAGAGGCAAGTAGGAGACAGACAGAGAGACAGGGTAGGAGAGAGAGGCAAGTAGGAGACAGACAGAGAGACAGGGTAGGAGAGAGAAGTAGGAGACAGACAGAGAGACAGGGTAGGAGAGAGAGAAGTAGGAGACAGACAGAGAGACAGTAGCACAGAGAGAGAGAGAATGAGAGCGAGTGGACAGAGAAACGTGGTCCACCTTTACCTTTGGGGTAGTCCTCCAGCAGCAGGTTAAAGTGGCCTAGCTGGCAGAAGAGCTCAGGCTCCACCTTGCCCTCCGCCTTCAGGATGAGAGAGTCGTAGCAGCGGCCGGCCTGGGACAGAGGAGAGACCAGACAAGACCAACTCAGGGGGAGAGTCTCTGCAACTCCAGAGAGATAGCAGTTTTGCCGGTGTAACCCGGTGGCGTTTGCGTTGCACCGTCACGCAGGTGTGGTTACCACGGTTACGGCTTGCACGTTTTTTTATTATAACACGGTCACCTAACTTTTTAAACGGTCGTCGAAAGGCATCGTTTTGAGTGACCGAACCCAACTCGGAACACAATTTCTACGTTTTTGACGCATTCCGACGGATTCTGGTTGTGTGGCACAAACTAGCAACATGCTGCTGAATATGTATTAAAAACACTCGACTTGCACACACGCCAACTCAAATGTAAGCAACCATTGGCTCCTGGTGAACTTGTGAACCGCCAGAACAGCGTTAGCATTTTCCCGGCACTACAAGACTGTTCCCTAGGGAACCTGCTTCTGAACCAGCAAGAAACAACAGGATCTTGCCCTGGTTGTTCTACATCCTGCCCCCACTCCCTCTGTCTCTCTAAATGTATACACACACACACACAGGAACAGGATCTACAGGCAAACTAGAGGTTTCATCAATATATGGATTCTCCAAAAGCAATGAGATGTAAACAACACACCGAACAGAACGCCATCAATGTGAGCTTAATTATACTCTGCAGACAAATGCATGGTCTAGCTTACATTTGGACAATTACACTGCTGTATTTGTGCCGTGCCTTGTAATGAATGTTGCAACCCATGTTTGAACTGATAGGCATAAACGCATTACATCACAGGGTGTGAACACCATCATATCAGATCGTACCACCCCAGCTAAATAAGGGGGGGAACCACCATATAGAGCTGTTGCCATTTGTATCAATAGTACTGCACTGCACTGCACTGCACTGCACTGCACTGCACTGCACTGCACTGCACTGCACTGCACTGCACTGCACTGCACTGCACTGCACTGCACTGCACTGCACTGCACTGCACTGCACTGCACTGCACTGCACTGCACTGCACTGCAGGCATGCTTTGGGTTTACATCTCTAAATCCAACACACACATAGCTACACACACCCACCACTTGTTTATGCCAACAACTGGACAAACTCAACTTTAGCTGCATTTTATACACTACTGCCACAGTCCCCAAGGGTTACGTTATCATTTAGCAGACTCTTATCCAGAGCGACTTACAGTAAGTACAGGGACATTCCCCCCGAGGCAAGTAGGGTGAAGTGCCTTGCCCAAGGACACAACGTCCTTTTGCATGGCCGGGAATCGAACTGGCAACCTTCAGATTACCATCCCGACTCCCTAACCGCTCAGCCACTTGACTCCAACGATGACATCTCTCCCAGAGCGGAGGTTGTTTCCAGAACGTCACATAACAGACTTTGCCTGGGAAACAGACGATTCCGTGAGCGCACGTTTGCTTTGGCAGACGGGTCTGGCCACACTCCCATTCAAACAGATTTCCCTCTGGAATGAAAAGTGCCGGGCCAATCTCAATCTTTTATTTGATGGGGGAGGGTGGGTCTTAATAACGATGACTGCACAGGTTAACAACCAACAAGACGTTTCTTTGCTCTGGTTGGTTGGTACAGCACCTATCCAATTGCGCCCAGAGGAATTTTTTGTCCGTGCCCGTTGATAACACCCCTTAACATCTCAATGATATTATAATTATTATAGGATATAGAAAAGTGCTGCAGACTAAACACACACTTACAAACTGGTCTGGAGAGACAGAGCGGGAAAACAAACACAAACAGTGTTTCCCCTAGGTTTACAGCTTGGGGGGGGAAGGGAGAAGAGGACATGGTCGGGCGACCATGTAGAGACAGAAATGACATTCCGTCGTGTAAATAAAATAAATAACATAAGGCCATTTCGTTTGTAAAAGAGCAAGCTATAGACATGTTTTATAGGAAAGGTAACCTTAAATGACATATTTTGTGATCTGGCGTTATATATGTAAAAAAATAAATACAAATTGAACTAAATTAACTTGACCTTCCAGGGGGGACAGGGGGTGCCGTTGGGGGGGGGGGGGGGGGGGGGGGGGCGCCCCCCTAATATAATGGTAGGGGAAACACTGACAAAACTATCAGCCGACATGAACTGGACAACCTCCCGGTTACTGACATAACTTCCTCATGACTCCGCCGGTCGCTTGGCTGGAACGGCAAACGATAAGAGCCCGCTTGCTCCTGAAGCCCAAAGTTTAAATAAACTTGTGCCGAGGCAGTCCGATAGGGACTGGAACCCAGTTTCAGTTTGAGAGAGATTGCTTCAAATCTCTTGTTTGCTAAGCACTTACAACGGTCACGATGAGCTGCCAATGATTAACCACATAACATGAGTTCTAATGCACGGGTTCTAAGAAACCCGTGCATGTGCCTGTTTGTTTCAGGGGTGTGTTCGTAGGACAAACTGTCTGCTCTCTCCATGTGGGAATTTTGGCGCTGCATGTAGTTTTCCAATAACAAATCAAGAAGGTTAACCCAACCAATCACCAGCAACATCCCAATGGGTGGATCGACCAACCAAGTTATCGCTGATTAAAAAGGGTAGCTTTGACTTCCGTCAAATTCCAACATCGAAGTTGGCGTTGGTTAACGTACCACACCTGATCCTGAACGCAAGACAGGACCCTTCCAACACTTAAACTGTCTGCTCTCTCCATGTGGGAATTTTGGCGCTGCATGTAGTTTTCCAATAACAAATCAAGAAGGTTAACCCAAACAATCACCAGCAACATCCCATCATCAAGCGGATTCGACAAGTCATCTTGTCGAATCCGCCCTTGAGGCAACAGCGTCAGAACACGTGTACGACAGCATGGACACAAAAAAGGCTCTTTTAATCTTTTATTATTAAGTAATCACTTACGCTACTGGATTTTTTTTTTATCACTTTCGAACTATAGGTTTGCCCTTACACGGCACACTTATCATTCTGCACTCCACAAATCCCTTAATGGAGAAAATCTACTTGGCAATAAACCAGATTCAACAGCTGTTCTGTGTGTGTGTTTGTGTGTGTGTGTCCTGATGCACTTGGGCCTTACGGCATATTTCTACCAACAAGATTGTTGATGCCTGGGGTGGGGGCGGGGCAGCTCTGGACTCACAGACACGCTCAACACACACAATAAAAACGCACATGCGTACACAAACATGCTTGCAAAGGCGCACACATGGGTTTAGCATTCAAATACTCTCATTCACACACCCAAATTAGAAGACATCACGCTTGTAAACAACACACGGTTCACCCACTATAAATACTCAATAAAAACGATGTGATAGGCCAGAAGGCCAGTGGCTGTGTACAAGGCCCTTACGCATAATGCTTCTGTAAAGAGCATGTGTGCTTGATAATGAGTTCCCACAATGCACCTGGGCTTTCCTAATGAGCCACCTTGTTATCTAGGCCCTGTGTGTTTGTGTGTTGATAATCTGAAGAACCAGGGCACTGCATCGAGTCAGAATTCAGCAGGTGAGATGCTCAGGATCCTGGTACACGCAGTGTCAAGTTTAAAGTTGTTTGGATGAGCTGTTAGTGAGAAACAAATGTCAATGCGTTTGTTGCCCGCCATGTTACATTTACATTTAGTCATTTAGCAGACGCTCTTATCCAGAGCGACTTACAGTAAGTACAGGGACATTCTCCCCGAGGCAAGTAGGGTGAAGTGCCTTGCCCAAGGACACAACGTCATTTTTCATGGCCGGGAATCGAACCAAAAACCTGCTGATTACTAGCCCGACTCCCTAACCGCTCAGCCATCTGACAATGTTGATCAGCACTAAACGATGGAGACATGATCACTCCAATATGGTATCCTTCTAGGAGGCAGGATACATGCAGAGTAAGGGTGAGAATCTTTTGGTATCTCACGATTCGATACTATTCTTGGGGTCACAAATCGATTAAAAATCAATTCATGACTTTAATCCTAAAAAGAATTTATTATAAATAAAAAAAATTACAACTATATATATATTTTTTTACATCTGTGAATCGCTAGAAGACTGAATCGTGATTCAAATGTGAATCGATTTTCCCCCCCACCCCTAATGCAGAGATCTATTTTGTTTGACAGATCAAAATATTGCATTCAACGGGGGACTGCACTAGTCAGGTGGCTGAGCGGTGAGGGAATCGGGCTAGTAATCCGAAGGTTGCCAGTTCGATACCCGGTCATGCAAACTGACGCTGTGTCCTTGGGCAAGACACTTCACCCTACTTGCCTCGGGGGGAATGTCCCTTTACTTACTGTAAGTCGCTCTGGATAAGAGCGTCTGCTAAATGACTAAATGTAAATGTAGTCAATAAATGCATCTGCAGATACACACAATAGCCAACTTGTTGTTTGTGATGCATAAACCTTTTCGCAGTCATCTCCATTAAAATAATGAAATGTCAAATGAAATCACTTCTGAATAAAGTTAAATGCACTCATATTTAAAAGGGAATAACCTGCTACCTGTGTACTGTAAAAGTACCCAGTACTGTGCAGGGGGGATGAGCAGGTCTGGATGAATGAGTATACTGAATCAGGATTTACTAGTGTGAGGCAATGACAAACCATTCCTATGAGTAACCATTTAAAGAGGCGTGTCAGAATACCATCTGCCAAATATATTCTGTCCTTATGAATTGTCAAAATATACAACTGAATGTCCAATTATCATCATCGAAGATGCTATAGGCAGAGTACTCTGTGTCACATCATTCAAACACAATGTTTGCATAGTTTCTTTGTGTGACCTTAGAAATGCCAAGCCTACCCTTAACACAGTCCAGTCCTACACACACACATAGCAGGCAGTTATTTGCAAATTGACCAGAAAGCTCCTTAGTAGACCAGGTAAAATCAACCTTTAAACGTCTGTGCGCTTGCCACCACCAGTGATACAGTGACCTAGTTTACATTTACATTTAGCAGACGCTCTTATCCAGACTTACAGTAAGTACAGTGACATTCCCCCGAGGCAAGTAGGGTCAAGTGCCTTGCCCAAGGACACAACGTCAGTTGGCATGACCGGGAATCGAACTGGCAACCTTCGGATTACTAGTCCGACTCCCTCACCGCTCAGCCACCTGACTCCTAGTAGACCAGGTAAAATCAACCTTTAAACGTCTGTGCGCTTGCCACCACCAGTGATACAGTGACCTAGTTCTGTCAAGGTGCTGAAGAGAGTTATCTAACCCTAGATAGCAGTGCAGCGGGGTGACTGCATACCATACAGGGCACACGGTCTAAACTACTAAAACTGTAAAAGGACAGCGACTGAGAAATAAATGTTTATGGAGGTAAATTATATAGGAATATTGTCAACACACACATGTAAAATAAATGTCCCAGTAACAAAATCGGCTCAATTTTTGAAAATAGGACAATTACATTTAACTTGTTTAGCTGTTGCTTTTGTACATAGAGAAATACAATTGGTGCATATAGAAAATACTGAAAATCAATTATCAGAAGTGCATTGTTTTAATATTACTTCAACGGTCAGAATCAGGGAACAGCCTGTTTACAGGCACATTGCTATTGCACATACTGCACACACAATACTGTCTCAACACCACTGTAACAATAAGATATCGACTGCAAAATGAATGCAGCAAAAACATCAAGATCGTAAGAAGAACATCAACCCTCGACCCATTATGCGACAGTGATGATCTCAAACACAACATGAAAAGGGCAAATCTGCTGGTAGCACAGAAAGTAACATGCTGCTTTTGGCAGTGGTGTCCAATCTTTATCCTGACACGTGCCAAAGCACAACAAGCATCTAAGAGCAACAGGCTTGTCTTACTATGAGAGGGTCTGCAACATATGTTCACACCTGTCTCACAAGCTTCATGATCAATCCTTCATTATCAAACCTAGCCTACCCCCATTCACGTGGGTGATCTAGAGTCTAGACAAAGGGACAGTTGATAAGTGCAAGACCATGGCAATTTAAATCACACCCATGTCTAGATTGAAGATGTAGAAGTGAGACGGTATTGTATGTCAATGGATTTGTATGTAAGATTTATTTGGCAACAGGCCTTAGTAGTGGTCTGAATAGCACTGAATAGTACTAAATGAAATCTATGAATTACTAGCCACTCCATTTCGGTAAAGACATCCTACAATGACAGAGGCAGGTAATAATGATGAATAATGTGTCATTTTGTAAACGTGTACGGTGCATGATAAGGTCCTCTTCGCTGAGATCTATTGAATTTTAGCATGCAAAACAAACATGTCAAGCCACACCACCTAGCGAGGCAAATTAAGATGGACTACTTGTTGTGGCTGTGAATTACACTGCCCATGTGTTGGCGATTCAGGGTGATAACCAAAGCCTTTGCGAAATCCTTACAGTAATCGATTGTCCATAAATGAAAAATGCATGGCAAACATTTTGTTTGCCGTTATCTGTGCTGGCTACAAGTTGATTATGCTCATACTAGCTTAACGTAGGATGGACTACATTCATAGTCATTGATATCAGGGTAACAAAGGGTCTGCTACTTCCGACGAACTTGGACGTGGTCACAAAACAAAGATCTACCTAAACCTACCAAAACATTGCAATGGATTTCTCTAAAAAAATTGCATAAATTCAATCTTCATTCAAAATTATACACGTCTATATTCCGCTGTCCCTATACCACGTCCCGCCATCTTGGACCGACCCAAGCAGCCATCCATTAGCTACCTGCTAGCTAAATAACAAGCTAGTTGGTACATAGCTTACAAGCTTGCTAGTTAGCCAACTCCAACGCCAGAGAACCAACAAGACCACAACACTAGTGGCTATCACAATCACAACATTTAGCATGAGAGCTCGGCGCATAGAGCATGCATTCTGCACACCACAGATGCATATGATATTACACTTCCATTAAAGTTCGGCCACGATGCAAACTGAGAGCACGAAGATTTCACTGATAATATCACAGGAGCGATGATTCAACCAATGATTTGCTATTAGCAAGCTAGTCACTCAATGTTGAAGAGCGTACATTTGGGTTTAGTTCATGAGCGTGGCCAAACAAGCAATTGTCTGAGGACGTCGTTAACAAACATGTAAACATTGTTCTAGCAACATTAGAGTGTTTGGTGTGTCATTTCCACTCTGAACCGCTACACACCCTATCCTAGCTAACGCGTTAGCCAACTGCAGTGCAAAGCACTGTCCTATTAAAGGGATTTCAGGTTTCTTATGACATGAAAGTGTTTCTGTTTTCATAGTTAAGACAGCTACCGTTAGCCATATAAGACTAATCAAATACTTTAAGTGGGTGTCTTATGATTTCGTAGCAACATCGCTAGCTGGCTAGTGTACACTAGCTACGATAGTGTAGGGAAGCGGACCACCATGATCAATGTTGAGGACGCTGCGTAGTAACTTAGCCGCAGCACTGCCTGTGTCGCTCTGCCTGCGCACAAGACGGACCATGCATGCCCCTCTGCGAGAAGACAGACTCTGGTAGCTAGCTTGCGTGTTGAGTTTAAAACCACACCAAACAACATCCGTGTATTAATTTTAGCAGCGTGTGTTGGTGCTGGTGATTAAAGGACCGCCTGGGTCCTGAACGTTAGCGTGCTAGCAAGCTAGCTACCTACCTTCAACAGCAGGGCCTTCGTTCTGGCGCCATCTTCATGAAGCCTCTGAAATCCAAACAGTGAGCTGCAAGCGAGAAGACAACACAGGCGGTTCAGTATCGCTTACAGACCAGCTCTTACAGATCGTCGACATAGAAACACAGACAACACGTGCATGTTGTAGTCAGAATACTTTGGAGGTGTGAACGGGGTTACGGTTCCAACCTGTCAATTCCGACCAAGCTGTCCCTCTCTTGGGCTGTCAGCGTCGGAAAGTCCTCCTCGGTTTCACTCGCTTTTCCCGCCGCCATTTTCTTTTCCTCATCACCACCAGAAGCCGAGCCTAGACTCCGAGCAGCAGCGCAGGCAGCAACAGCGAGCGAGACTCCGCACGATTGCATGGAATCGCGACGAGACGGCGAACGAAATACTCCACCAAATTAAAGAGAGAAAACAAAAAAAATATTTGAAATAGTTAACTTTCTCTCCAGAATCAAAAAACGCAACCCAAAACAGTAAATCCTTTCAGGAAAATAAGTAACCCTCCAGAACGTCTTCGCGTCACATTTTTTAGACACAGTGTTATATGCAACTAATAAAAAAATATGCATTAAGGGTAGTTTTTGCAGGTTTGAAAAAAGAATTATTTGATCGTAAAATCCCTACTGCCACCAGCCCAAAGTTGTTATAATTGTGTCACCCAAGCGAACCCACGCGCCGCCGTAGTCACGCCCTCGTATTCCCCGTTCAGCCAATAGATGTGCTTGGTTAGCAGCATATGACTTGCCCAGCCTGAAGCCCTTTTTTTTTTTTTACACAAAATCTTATTTAACTAATTTAGACATTCAAATGTTGATAGAAATATTGTGATATTTTCCAGCAATGGCACGAATTACGATGTACAATCCAGATTGTGCTTTATAACATGTTCATTACACATCTCCAGAAAGAATGGTGACATTTCAGACAGGCGTGGTAGGCCTATTTATGCTATACACAACACACAACTTGTGATAATTTAAATAGTTTAAATGTTAAGACACATTCAACAGTTGCTAGTACGACACGGGCTTTTTTTTATCATATTTCATCATCTTACCTTAGTTTTAGTAAGCACTTTTAAACATTGATTTTGGGTAATTTACAAAAATTCCATATTAAATCATCGTTTGCATATTTCATAAAAGCCACCTTTGCATAGAATATGGAATGTAATGTCCACCGTCCGCCCCATCAAATCATTATGTGGATTATCATCCACAATCAAATATTACTTAATTCATCATTTTCTCTTTGAGACATATAGTGCCCTTCTGAATATTTTTTGTCAGTCATTGCTTATAGCCTACACTTATATATATTTATTAGAGTTCAACAATTAGGTATGAAAGTCAAACAATTCCATAGCATTTTATTATAGGAAACTAGAAAGAAACTTAACTAAAAACTAAAAAGATTAAAGCGCTGACGTGGCACTGCATCATGCTTGTAGGCGGGACTTGAATACTGTTGTCAACATCCCAATGTAAGATTTTCACCAAAATGGCTGATCACCGAGAAGGTGAGTGGAAGATGATTAAATAATAGCACTAATTATTATTAAAATGACAAAATACGATTTTTTTAAATGTCAGCTTTTTTATTGGTATTAGTAGCGAGGTATTTGAGCCAAGTTTGCCAATTCCGTGTACTTTAGCTTGCTGGCCCGGCCTTACAAGGCGGTCAGCTAGCTTGTTTTGTTAGCAACCAAGCTAGCTCACAACACATCTGCCTCGCACAGCATCATTGAATCACTTTATAATAGGGCTTTCGTTTAACCGAATGAAGTCGATAATACTTCCCGCACCATTTATCTTTCAGGGAGGATAACCAGCAGAAAACTAGTCCAGTTTACCATCTTGAATTTTTCATATAATGTTAAGGAGATGCAGTTTAGACCATTGTTCTATCTAGCAAGGAATTTTCCCCTTCGTCCAAGGTTGCTCTGCTATAACCACATACTTCTTCATGGGCTAGCCACCTCATATCAGCAAAATAAACAACATTAACTAATCAGGTTATTACAGTAGTAGCTCCTTAATTGCAATGTGTGGTTACACAGTCATTCTTGCAACAATAAAATGAATGTGCATGTAAGCAACAAGTCATGGACCTCTGGAAAGGGCACTGGTTTGGGAAGCCTACAGTTCTTTACATATATACATTTACATTTAGTCATTTAGCAGACTCTTATCCAGAGCGACTTACAGTAAGTACAGGGACATTCCCCCCGAGGCAAGCAGGTTGAACTGCCTTGCCCAAGGACACAACGTCATTTTACACGGCCTGGAACCGAACCGGCAACCTTATGATTTAATAAATTGAGCAGATATGATAACTAGGTTGCTAACCTAGTTATCCGCCTGTTCCTCGTGGTGTGTTGCAGATGGTCAGGATGACCCTGAGAGTGAGGAAGAGGCGTACGAGGTGGTGGACCTGACTGAGTATGCCAGGCAGCACCAGTGGTGGAGCAGAGTTTTCGGGAACAACTCTGGCCCTATTGCTGAGAAGTACTCTGTGGCAACGCAGATCATGATGGGAGGTGTGACCGGCTGGTGAGTCCTGGTACTCCTACTAACTAAACAGACCCATGGGTTGAATGAGTTATATAACTGTTATAAGGAACGTGACCATAATCATCAGCCCATTCTTAGCCTGGCAACATACTTGAGTTAATAACTTGTTGTTTTGGTTTTCATGTTAATGGTGATAAAAATCTGTTGGTGTTCCTGTCAGGTGTGCGGGCTACCTGTTCCAGAGAGTAGGGAAAATAGCTGCAACAGCTGCAGGTGGAGGATTTTTATTGTTACAGGTAAGAAATGTATCATGTACTTGTAAATGAAAGTCAGGTGGCTTAGCGGTTAGGGAATCGTGCTATTAATCAGAAGGTTTCTGGTTCGATTCCGGCCGTGCAAAATTACGTTGTGTCCTTGGGCAAGGCACTTCACCCTACTTGCCTGGGGGAGAATGTCCCTGTACTTACTGTAAGTCGCTCTGGATAAGAGTGTCTGCTAAATGACTACATCTAAATGAAAGGAGTCGAGGCTCAGTTTTCACAGGATATGAACATGTTTATAGGGAAGAGGAGGCCTGCTAGATGATAAACTGCACCTCCCACTCACCTCTGCGGTATGTGTGGTCCTCTGTAGATCGCCAATCACAGTGGGTACGTCCAGGTGGATTGGAAGAAGGTGGAGAAAGATGTCAACAAGGCCAAGAAGCATCTGAAGAAAAAAGCCACAAAAGCAGCCCCTGAAATAAACTCCTTCATTGAGGAGGTAAAGGTACCTGCAAAACAGTCTTGCTTTTTCATAACAAAAAATAAAGTGGTGGGTTTATTTGTGTTTATCAATTAGGGATTCCAGTTTTTCAATAAAAAAAAAATCTAATAATAATCTTAAACACTCCATGTTTTTCTCCATCTAAACTGTACATGTCGTTGGGAGCTCTGCTAACCTGGCAAGCTTATCTGCACCGAGGTTTACTATTGGCTGCAGCTTCAACGATATCTCTTCATTAGGTCATTTCCTTGAAAGGGGAGTGTCGCCATATGCTTGTATTTGTATGCTTTTTTCAAAAGAATTCATGTTTAGCGGGAAACAGATTTGGATGACCACAGCAACTGTGCCCTCTAGTGTATAACCGGACACATTACATGCTTAATATTTCTGTATGTTCTGTGCCTTCTCCTCCTTCTCACCCCTTCACTCCTGCAGGCCACTGAGTTTGTGAAGAGGAACATTGTCTTATCCAGTGGGTTTGTAGGTGGATTTCTCCTGGGCCTGGCCTCTTAAAGACACAACATTCCCCAGGTCCACCCCTTGATAACCAAGGAGTCCATCACCACACAAAGCTGTCCTTACTGTGAAGTGTCGCCATAGAGAATGTTGTTGTTACGCTGCATCCCTGTTCTCTTAGCTTTGGGTACCTCTCCCACCCTCCTGTAAATGTGTAAAGAAAAAAGACATATGTAATGGGAGAGGGGTTCACAAACATTATAGGGAAGATGATTGGGATGCAGGGATTCTAATGTGTTTACTGTGAATACTCCATTTCCCAGCATGCTCGTCGCATTTTTGGGTCTCCCTCCTTGATTGTATGTCTTTTATGGATACTGATCTGTTGATTTGGTCTGGATATGTACATGTTAAGCAGATCCTTAGACAAGTATGGAGGAGTCCCCAGGGAGAGACAGTGGTATACATATATCACTAGATCATAAACTCACAACCTCCTACACCAAAATGTATGTTATACATATACACTACAACATTTAAAATAGTATTTCTCTAGCCATTGAAACACTAAAAACCCTTTGTTGCTCTCCAAGAACTGGTATAGGGAGGTCAGTCTGTTCCTATATAACAGGTCTAGTATGCACTATATTATAGTACAGTACTCTACTATAGTACTGTACTATATTAAAACAGGCCTAGACCTTCTGCAACACACAATCACCAAAACCTGGTTCCAGACCTGTTGTTGATGACATAATGCCATGACCATGTTTGTTTTTCATAGATGTATCAGTGTAGCAGTAGGACATAGGCAAAGCTGCCAGGTCATGGCTACCCTATATTATACTGTAATGTTTACATTAGATATATTTTTTTGTAACAAGTGGTGTTGAGTTTTCCAGTTGCTTCTTGTCTCGCCTTTATTTAATGGTGCCATATTTAACATAGTTTCCTTAAGGTGGATTGTTTTGTTTCTTTAAAACCCTAACTTCTGCTTGTTACCTTTTTTAACTTGGGTTCGGTCAAAACCAAGCTTAATTGTAAGGTTTTTCTGTTGTAACATGTTTCACATTTTTTAATAAAATTGCCTGAATTTTGATTACATAACAGTGGTGGTGATAAGAGTAGTAATGAGGGCAGAAGGAGAAGGGTTTCATGCTCAATTGACTTCCCTAAAACTAGACCTGTAGTAGCTATCTGTGCTGTCGTACCAGTATCCTCATCTGCAGAATGTTGTGGAACAGGCATAGAGAAGTGTTTTCATTTACTGTAGGTCTGCTATCAGCACACCAGTTGGATAATCAAAATAATAGATGCCAAAAAAAAAAGGTGTTTGTGTTTTTGATCATCCATGCCCAGCTTTTTAACTACCTTTACGAAGTAGGAAGGCCGAGGGACAAGTGGGGTGCAGTGTCTGATGAAGGAACACGAGCGGTGATGGTCTTTCTCGACAGAGTCATGGTACATAGACGAGCCACTGCATCTGCCAGAAACATGCCAACTCCTCCCCTCCTTTCGGTGTTGCTATGGAAACTGCTCTCCATCTCTCCTCCTCTCCCTGAACCCTTATTCCCTCTATGGTTTAGCTTTCGATTTCCCGTCATTTCTTCTCTTTCACTTCTCAGTATTCATCCACTGCATGTGTGAGGAAGGATATCTGTACTGTATGTTCTTACGTGTCGAGAGCGACATTTTTAACATTGGGTGCATGGGCGGGCGGGGGTGGGATGGGGGGGGGGGGTAGTACCACCAAACTATTCCCTAACCGATGACCACATCATCAGCCAATCACATCATAAATGTCCCCCTCCCAGCTCCGACCAATAGGGTACTGAAGCTGGTGTACGAGCAGAAGGGATGCAGCTCCATGGAAACCGCAGGGAGGCATTTTCAGAACAGCGCCTTCAAGTGGCTCCACGTGTCTTTACAATTTCAGTTCCCCTTGGCTTGCAATCCTCACAAATCTTCGCCTGATATGAAACCTAATCATATGTAAAGGAATATGTTTGCTTAGTTTGTTGACTCATGGGATCTGATCCCTTTTAACGAAGGTCATAGCTGTAGTTGTAATAAGTAGCATCATGCAAATTCTATGCAAGGTCAAAGCATCATAGACTGCTTTCTCTGCCTTTTGGACTGAATAGAGAACAGAGTCTAGCAGGGACAAAAATATTATATACATATATATATATATAATAATAATATCATTTTAGACTCTTGAGAGACATAACCTCATAGCTGGTCAATTAGCCTAACCCCATAATCATTTAACACAGTCATTCTCATTTTGTCAGTTTGATTCGATCTGCCAATGGCACTTTTGTAGAATGAGACCAAATGTTAAAGCATTTTAGAATAACTAGCTTTAATTGTAAAGAAATAAAAAAATAACAAGCTATTATTCATCCTACAATAATTCATAGCAATTGGCTGCTTTTATGCCTCTCATGACTAGTGTCTCATTAAACAGTTGACTCATGGGGCATATTTTGGGCTTATTACAAAGAATATTCATTAGACTATTTGAAAATAGATTCAAATATCTTATCATCACTCCAATAATTAAAGGGGATTGAAGAGAAAGCTGTCTATGAAGTGGCCGGGAAACATTATATAGCCTACAATACAATAATAATCTCAACCTTTTTCTACCTTAGAGGCAGAGCAATTGTAACAGTATTATTGTCGTTATTTTATAACGTTTAAGATATAGTCATGCAGTCTAAACGTACTGGAGGTCTGAACTAGTTGAATAAATATGTTTTGCGACCTCTAGGGGGCAGCAACACACGGGCCAGAAGCTGCCAATGACAACTGAACCAAAGCCCTGTCAAATCACTGCCTTAACCACATATCGTGATGAACTGGTGTCACGTTGTTAGATCCTTTTATGTGTGTGGAACACGCAAACGCACATGTAAGTTTTAAGGCGATTTGGAGTTGATTGCTTGTCATGTCATTTTTTTGCAACCATCTAATGAGCCCCGTTCTGTACTTGCATTAGCAGCCTTAAAGAACATTTTCAGTGTCTTGAAAAAGACCATCAGACCAGTAGACATCGTATTGTCATCTTATTCAAATCATGTTGCTTGCTGAACTTGAGGGTTAAATTACGTTTATGTAATTACAGTTGGAGTACTTTTCAATAGCTTATGGTCAACATTAAATCAGATGAGACAGGGTCACAGTGAGGGTAATAATAATGTATTACTCTGTTAAAACACGTTTATGTTACGACAGGGAAAAGATTGTGGAAACGCTGACGTAAGTGGATGGGCTTTCGATGATCAACGCTTGCGCGGGGTGCACTAGATTCGATAGTGGATTGGTGGAATAGCGAATGTGGAGCAGATTAGGAAACTGTGCCTTGAGGGACTCGGGAGGGTGGCGCCCCAAACGGCATCTTGGCTCAAGAGGTATTGGCATTACCTTGGAATCTGAGCGCATCTACGGAGCCATTGCGGCTCCAAGAACACCAGTTTCATATCCCATAGAGGGAGGAGTCTGGCATTTCTGGAACCGGAGGAGCAGCAGCATCGGAGACAGTGTAAAAAAACTGAAGAGACGGTGTCGATAGCGGTTGTGGACTACGATATAATTACATTTCCAACTCCAATGACACGTGAATGGATGGACATTCGATGAGTTAAAAATGAAGGTGTTCGATTTACGTTCGGGAAGCTGAGCTCTGCAGCCGTGTTTCATGTGCAGGGATAAGCCATCTGTGTTCGCTACGTTGGCTGGGTGTGCTCTGTCAGTGCAATAACGGAGCTAGCTGGCTATTTCAAATGGTGGCTAGCTAGCTAGCTAGCTAATACAAACAGATAACGTTAGCCAACCATTTTAGATAGCAAGCGAGTTAGCTTGCGTGGGAGCAAGCTGCATATTCGCATAGACACGAAGAGGCATCTTGTAGGAATTGTCCACTATATTATTTCAGCTTCTGCAAACCGGCTTGCTTTTTGTGCAAACAAGTGAAAAATATCCGCGCCTTCGGGTCTGTCCGTCGGATTAGGCAACTGGGGAGAGGTAACTAGAAGGTGGGGCCGAGGACTGTCAAAACGCGCCAGGCTAAGGCTGGAAATCCTTTGGTTTTCCCAATTGGGAAAATCGTTTGAAACCATTGCAATTGCGAGAGTCTGCAGCGGGGTATCCTTGCAATACTCTGTCCTGCAAGGAAGCATAGCGCTTACGTTACACACCAAAGGCCATTGGCTTCGCTACGCTAGCTAAATAAAATCTTGTGGGGTGGATTTCACGGGGATTGCATCCCCGTTTGCTTTGGACCATGGCGGACGACGATGTGCTTTTCGAGGATGTCTACGAGCTATGTGAGGTGATTGGAAAGTAAGTATCTGCGGTTCTTAAAAAATGCATGGTGATGATAACATATCCAAGATGCGACCTTGTATGTGTTGTTTGACGCCTTAATGCGCGGATGTGTGGAAAGAATAGAAAGCTGCTTGTTTTTTTTTCTCAGTTTCTCTACGGATGCAACTGTATGTTATGTTACCCCAGTCCTAACAGAATGCCAACTGTTTGATAATATTCACACGAATAGAGTTCGTCACTATAGAGTATGGCCATGCGCTCACCTGTCTCAACAGATGACAATGTGAAGATTGTAAAATTAGATTTGGGAGTCAGATGGCTGAGTGGTGAGGGAGTCGGGCTAGTAATCTGAAGGTTGCCAGTTCGATTCCCAGCCGTGCAAAATGACGTTGTGTCCTTGTGCAAGGCACTTCACCCTACTTGCCTCGGGGGGAATGTCCCTGTACTTACTGTAAGTCGCTCTGGATAAGAGCGTCTGCTAAATGACTAAATGTAAGATTAATTATCATGCGTTGACTCACTCAGTGCCATAAACGCCGGAGGCCACCGATGCCATAACCATCCATTCATCTGTTTTTGAATTGCCTGGTAGTGATTGGTGACTGAATCATAATGCATTGTTCAGAGGAGATAAATAGAATATAGTTGTGGAATTTAAAGAGGTGTCAGTCAATGCAAAGTTCGCAATCAAAAGCAGAAAATTCCCACTGAAGCCAAATCTTAACTCTTCAAGATGTGCCTACACACGCTTATGATGATTATAAATAACTTATTGTGTGTAAACGAGAAAGGATTATGTTACACAATAGCTTTATAATCTCTATATTGTTTCCCTGACTACGCTGCATGCTTTGCTCACTAGCCTCACACCCTGCAATTCCACGAATCATTAGCTGTGTATCATTAGGCTCACAAATAGCCTGAACTGAAACCAGTCTGTAGAGGTGTACTGGAGGGTACCCTACCTAGAGACATGTGTCTCGTATTGGTCCAGGCTTTAACATTTCAGAACTGGAAACAGTATTTCCAGAATAGCACAGGACAAAGTGAAACCAACTGTCCACCCACATACACAGCAAAGAGACCAAGTTAGCCCATCAGAGGAAGTCAGTCTATTTGTCTTACTTGTGGTTTGTAAGAAAAACAAACCTTCCTCCGTCTTAGGTGAGTTGAACGCTGGCTGTTTGATAGGAAGTTGCCCGACCGTTTGACCAATTATTGTTATTGCAGACTTTCACACATGGCTTACTTCCAAAACCGTCATCCGTAATGTTCTGTTCCTCACTGGGATGTCAGCAGTAGGCCGGGCGATTCCCTCCTTCAGGTCCCTCCCTCCCCCTCTCAGCTCGGTGGAGATCCACTGGCCCATTAAGGTCTGGTGGACACACACATGCTCTCTGCATCCTCCCTCAGGGGCAGGTCATTGTGTTGAGTAGCCCTCTGCCCTGGTTTACTTCCTAATGACTGGCCCAGGATCTGCCCTGTGTACGTCACATGCTTGTGGAGTTCATTCAGTAACACAGATCCCTGAACTGAGGCTAGCGCTAGCGCAGGGAGTCAGGTGGCTGAGCGGTGAGGGAGTCGGGCTTGTAATCAGAAGGTCGCTGGTTCGATTCCTGGCCGTGTCAAATGACGTTGTGTCCTTGGGCAAGGCACTTCACCTTACTTGCTTCGGGGAGAATGTCCCCGTACTTACTGTAAGTCGCTCTGGAAAAGAGCGTCTGCTAAATGAGTAAATGTAATGTAAATGTAATGTAGCGCTGTGAGTGTCAGCGCGAGGCCTTGATGGAGCCATCTTGAGATGGTCATCAGGGAGTAGCAGTCAAGGTCTATTTGACTGTGCGCTCTCTTAACCGGCAGTGTGCGCGTTTAGTCACACAGTTCAAGCGCTGTCGAAGGGTATGCCGTGGTTACCAAATCTGTTTTCTGCAGGACCCTGAGTTGCTACGGAGACGGTGAACGTAAGGAGTTGGCACTATTACCTGAAGGTGATGAATATGCTAGAATTTTAATTAATATCTCTGAATATAGGTCAGTGAAGTTTCTTTTTTTTTTTTTTTATGTTCTTCCACGAGGCTGGCCTGTTTCATCGTCCCCGGTGCTATGAAACGCGGAAACTCAAATGTGCCGACTCGGAGGTAGTTCTCAGATGCCCCCCCCCCCCCCCCCCCCCCCCACATCTCAACTTTAAAAGTGCTTCGAAGCCCCTGTATGTTTCAGCTTCTGGGCCTCCCTCTTCCCCCCCGTAAGAAACTCTGGAGTTCAGGGGTGGTGAGCTTGGACCAGAGGGAGTCTGAAGGAGATCAATGGAGACAACGGGAGTTTAGATGATATGGCCCCGAGGCTGCAAGTGCAGCTAATTCCAGCAGACACTGCAGTACCACTCTGGGGCTCAGCTGAGCAAAGCAGAGATCTTTTTCCCATAAACCATTGTTATCGCCGGGACCGGGGAAAAACAACAAAGACAGAAAACTCATCGTCCTGTATATCTCTCTCCCCTCAGACATAGGCTCAGGCGCTGTTGTATTTCGTGTCCTGTTGTCAGTTCGTTAGTTCATGCGAAAGTAGTTTGGATGCGCCCGGGAATAGGCCCATCTCGTTTGTGCCCACAGGCGATGTCTTAACTGTAGAACTGAGGCTGGCTTTACGATGTGACACAAGGGCTCTCGTCAGACGAGCTCTGCTCTGTGTCGGAGGGCAGTGTTGTAATGCTGACGTGTTTTGTTTTCTAACACTTCCCAACGCCAACAGTGATGGGCTCGTAGTGTTGTGCCCCTGTAGCTACCTCTGAAGTAAGGGGGGGCGGCCGTCTCCGTAAGCCTTGAACAAACAGCAGGAGCGTAGCAGGCCCACGTCGTCTCAAGTTTGAGGAGGTTGGAGCCTGAGGGGAAAGTCTGGTTAGCAATTAAGGAAGTTTGCGTCCAATTGCTTCCTCATTTAAGCACTGAAGTACATCCTGGTACCTTCCGTTAAACAAATAAATCAGGAGATTAGCCTAACCTCCTAATCTAAATGTCCCAGCGACACTCTTGCTGTTCCATTCCATCCTACAGAGTCTGAGGTCATGTAGGCTGAGCTTCACTCTTCAGGGAACTTGTTACCGTGAGGCATTCAGGGGCGACGGATACTTAAACCTTTTGTTTGTGGACACACGTTGCAGATTGACCCTTGACCTCCTCTGTGAACATGTTCGTTAGAGCAGTTATCTTCCCCCTGTCTAAGCCCCCCTCCCCCCCCTTGCCCAGTCTGTTTTTGTCCCACAATATGCTGTGTCTCTGAACCAGCTTGCGGAGAACTCCGGGTGGGGGGGGGGATGGCAAGACAGTCAAGATAGAGGCCTAAGCTTAAGTGACTTAGGCCATTGAGAATCTTTTGTTCTGCGACATGTAAGCTACTAGCTGAAAAGGCTGCTTCACTCCATTGACCCGTAGTTCCGTCCGTGTTCCGGCATCCGCCACAGACCCAGTCAGATCGTAGCTCCAGGATGGAAGGCTGGGTGCATTTCAGGAATAAGGAAACGTGGCCGATAGGAAGTAGTTCGATCCTTCCCTCCTTCCGTTACGGATCTCCATCGGAGTCCAGATCGGGGGCCCGTTGAAATCCTCCGCCCCGCTCCACGGCCGTCCAGCCGAATGAACTCCAACGAGCGTCTTGGCGTGAAACCGAGAGGGACCCAGCCTCGCGCTAGTTCCTGATCGGGTTTGTCATCGCAGAACAAACTTCTCAGCCGTGGCTGTGTCGAGCAGTATTGACACACAGCCATTCCCTTTCACTGCTACACACACACACACAGAGTCAAAACAGATCCAGGTTGCGCAATCGCGATCCCCAGCCCGTTGTTGTGAGTGTGTTTTATGAAGACATGATCACGCTAGGCATTTAGGCTCCAGTCGAAAGGATATCGAGGCGGGGGTAATTTGAGCCCCCTCGGTCCATTAATGACTCTCCCGCATGGGACTTGTTATGCGCTAGAGTGCAACTGGAGTCACACGCGCTCTCCATTCCGGCTCTGGGGTGCTCATTAGAGCCAGAGAGGATTCTGGGATGTGGTTGGAGCCGCTGTTCTGGCCCAGTGAAGTGATCGCTCCTCTGGCTTTGCTGGGGCTCTGCTAATTAAACATCAGGCTTGGGCTGACGCAGGAATCTCATTGATCTCATCAAATGTATGGGTAGTGTAGTTATTCTCCCCAGACGCGTGTCGTAGATCGAGGCTCATAGATTGGACTCTCAGCCGAGGCCTGAGTCCACACACCGGTCAGCCTTCACTTGGCCTGTCCTCCAACGCAAAGAGTTTTCTAGGATACGAGTACATGTCGAGTGTTTATGTGTGCCGGTGTGTTGTCAGTTTGTGACATAATCCCATTACCAGTGACATAAGACTTTTTTTAGAACCTTCTGTAAAGGCCTGCTTTGCAGTCACTCACTCACTCTCACTCACTCTCTCTCTCTCTCTCTCTCTCTCTCTCTCTCTCTCTCTCTCTCTCTCTCTCTCTCTCTCTCTCTCTCTGTCTCTCTCTCTCTCTCTGTCTCTGTCTCTCTCTCTCTCTCTCTCTCTCTCTGTCTCTCTGTCTCTGTCTCTCTCTCTCTCTCTCTCTCTCTCTCTCTCTCTCTCTCTCCATCCACATATGGGGTCAATAAAGTGTGTGGTGAGCTCAACAGAGAGGAGGCTCCTGAGAGCGTCTGGGATTTATGCTCTCCAGCGGTGGTGAGAGTCGTTCTGGGCAGGGCCGCCTCCGAGGTGATTCTGACTCTGCTGTTTGCTTGGCTAAGGACCCCTGGGTGCCCTCCCCACTCAGGTTTCAACCAGAGCGGCTAGCCCTCCTCCCTTCCCTCCCGTCCTCATCCTTTTCTCCCCTCATCCTCTTTTTAGTTACTTTGTCTTTACCCTCATCTTTTTCTTTTATCTCGCGGAGATTCTACTTCCTCCCCTGCTTCCGGCCACAGGCTATTGGAGAGGGGAAGAAAACAAAACAAAAAACAACGGGTGTTGTTTGAGCAACGCTTTTGGATGTCCTAATTGGTGTCTTTATAACCGCAGCATGTTGCACCGGCTCCTTACTCCGTGTCAGCCGCCTTTTATATTTTCACGAGTCGCTTTAAGTCTTAAATTAAGCTTAGGCTTCACACCGCTGACACTGTCGGGATATGTCAGCGAGCTCTGGATGTTGGAAACAGTTGGAATACTAATTGGTCCATGGATACGCCAAGGGTTGATCTTTTCAAATAACCAGTAAATTAGCCTGAAACATGCAAATACGCATAGTCTGTAGGGCCAGAGTGTTTGTTTTTGCTTTCCACTTAATGCAGACTACCAGAACACTCGTGGCATTTTAGCTTCATCGCGCGTAATTAGGCTGTCTAAACAGAGCAAGCCGTTAAGGCGAAAGGGCCCGAGGGTAGCGAACGCCGCTACAACCCTGCTTTTTAAGGAGTTTGTGTTCGCTGTAAGGTTCATATTCGGAGATAACTCCAACCTCTCCTGTTTGTGTGACGGCGCGGAGGATATGAGAGGCTCTGCGTGTCGTGTCATCTCTCTAAACGTTGGTAGAAGTCAACAGCAACTTTAGCGTATTCCTGTCTTTTTATGCCTTTTGGAGAGACACATTTCAGGTTCTTCCCCAAATGTTCCGTCAGTCTACCCGTACTGGTTGTAACTCTCCCTTCGTTCGTCAGAGAGCTGTGGTAATATGAGAGGGTGGCGATGATGGGGTGCTAACGGCTAATGCTAACACAGCAGGAGAGAGGGTGATTTACTGTCTTGGGAGGTTTTTGAGGGGGGAAGGCGTATGAGCACAGCTGTGCCTCGGCTATATCATCAAAGCATGCCAGCCCCTCCCCCTCTCCTCTCAACACACACATCCCAATAGCTTTCCTCCTGGAGGCTTGGGCATGGTGAATTTTCATCTGAACTGAGGAGATGAATAGCAATTGAATTTCATAAATTGAAAATAGACAATCATCCTCCGAGAGGGCGTCTCAACAGGCCAGTTGAACGCCGGTCGGGTCTCAGGTATCGACGGGCGAGGACTGAAATGGAGCTGACCATCAGCCCCCACCTCCAAGTCAGTGTTAGAGAGATAATGGGAGGTTTATTGACCCAAATATTAGTCTGGTCCCCACAAGGCCACCCCCCCACAGGCCAGGCTAGTTCAGGCCACACCCCCACAGGCCAGGCTAGTTCAGGCCACACCCCCACAGGCCAGGCTAGTTCAGGCCACACCCCCACAGGCCAGGCTAGTTCAGGCCACACCCCCACAGGCCAGGCTAGTTCAGGCCACACCCCCACAGGCCAGGCTAGTTCAGTGCCTCCCCCCCCCCCCCCCCCCTTCTCTGAATTGCTCGTCGCCAGGAGGAAGGAGGTGAAATGTGGAGGCCAATCTGTCTCTTCCACCCCCTCCCTCTATGTTTTTCTTTCTTTCCAAGTCTCTCTCACACTGTCTCTGTTTTGATGAGAAAAACAGCTGCAGTCCAGCCTCATTTTAACCCCAACCTAGAGGGGGCTCTAAAGGTGAGGGGGGGCGGGCGGCTGTTTGTGTGGGTCTGACAGACTGGACCTCCCCAAAGAATTAATCAACCGTGGGTTAATCATTAAGGCAGAGGAATGACCTCCAGGCCAAATAACCCTCCACACACTCCACACACACACACATGCGTGTTAGTAGGGAGGCTCTAGGATGACTACATGCATGAGTGTGTGTATTTTTGTGCCCTTACTGCCACTGTTTTGCCTGTGCATGTGTGAGCTTTAGAGTGCACAACCCTGAGTCTCACTGTGTGACAAGCTGCTCACTGACCTAGTCTGCATCTTCACTGCCCAGAACTCTCCTCCTCTCCTCTCTCCTCCTCTCTCCTCCTCTCCTCTCTCCTCCTCTCCTCCTCTCCTCTCTCCTCCTCTCCTCTCTCCTCTCTCTTCTCTCCTCCTCTCCTCTCTCCTCCTCTCCCGCTTTCCTTCTCTTTCTCTCCTCCTCTCCTCTCTCCTCTCCCGCTTTCCTTCTCTTCCTCTCCACTCTCCTCCTCTCCTCTCTCCTCCTCACCTGCTTTCCTTCTCTTCCTCTCCTCTCTCCTCCTCTCCCGCCTTCCTTCTCTTCCTCTCCTCCTCTCCTCTCTCCTCTCCCGCTTTCCTTCTCTTCCTCTCCTCTCTCCTCCTCTCCTCTCTCCTCCTCTCCTCCCTCAAGGTCCACAATGTTCCTCCCCACCTCAGTTGTATGTAATAGCCCTTTTTTATTTTAGCCTTTACAGCTGGCCTGCTCACCACTGCTCTGTAATTCCTGTAGGCATGCTTGGGAGGTTAGGCTATATACACACACACACACACACCCTTTAAATAGTAGTCTATCCGGTCCAGGGTTGAGCCCGTGGTGGTTGCTGGTTTGTTGCCCATCTGGTGGCAGAGCAGCTAAACAGGCAGTCCTGACAGTGTGGGGGGTGTGTGCGCACAGGTCACACACACACCCTTGTTTGAACTGCTGTGATTTATGGCGGTGGCTGTTTGTGTGTTTTGAGTGTGCATTCTGTGAGTGTGTTCTCATTGTGTGTGTGTGTGTGTGTGTTAGTAGTAACACGGTGATGTTTCTCCTGCAGGGGTCCGTTCAGCGTGGTGCGGCGCTGTATAAACAGGGACACGGGCCAACAGTTTGCAGTGAAGATTGTGGATGTGGCCAGTTTCACCTCCAGCCCTGGCCTCAGTACTGAGGGTAAGACACACACACACACACACACACACACACTCAGAAAACCACCCTGCAGGCTGGAGGAGACATAACACCTGACACACACACACACACACACACACACAAACCGGTAACTACGTGACACCTGCTATGTGTGTGTGAGTAATAACTCACTGATGCATGGCGTGGCCTGCCATGTGGTTTTGTTCTGCGTCATGCTGTTACGTGTGTGTGTGTGTGTGTGTGTGTGTCACACTGCGATGGCTGTGTCCTGGGTTTTGGCGATGTTGTTGTGCCATCTGTGAGGGTCTGGTCAAAGAGAAAGAGAGACACAGAGAAAGAGAGACACAGAGAAAGAGAGACACAGAGAAAGAGAGACACAGAGAAAGAGAGACACAGAGAAAGAGAGACACAGAGAAAGAGAGACACAGAGAAAGAGAGACACAGAGAAAGAGAGAGAGAGAGAAAGAGAGAGAGAGAGAAAGAGAGAGAGAGAGAAAGAGAGAGAGAGACACAGAGAGAGAGAGAGACACAGAGAGAGGGACACAGAGAGAGAGAGAGGGACACAGAGAGAGAGAGAGGGACAGAGATAGAGAGAGACAGAGAGAGAGGGAGAGCTAGACGTCAAGAAAGGTTGATGAGGTTGGGGGAGGAGGGGGGGGGGTGATGAGTAGATAGTCTGAGAAAAAACAAGGAGAGGGGAACCTGTGGCTGATTGGTTAGCGCTCCGCCCTCGGGCAGCGTGATTGGCTGACGCCAGCATCTAGGGTCACCTCCCACTCTGGTTCCCACACTTGTTCATGGATTCTGAGAAGAGAAGGAACAAGTCTGCACAGGTCCCTGGGTGGAGAACTGGACCTCAACCAGTGTGTGTGTGTGCGAGAGTGTGTGTGTGTGTGTGCGCGAGAGCGTGTGTGGTTGAGATTGTGAGAGATTGCGTGTGTGAAGGGCCCATCTCATCACAACAGAGATAGTGAGAAACACAAAAAGAGGTCTGTCTTTGTGTGTGTCTGTGTGTGTCTGTGTGTGTGTGTGTGTGTGTGTGTGTGTGTGTGTGTGTGTGTGTGTGTGTGTGTGTGGGAGAGAGGGAGAGGAGCAGGGAACAGAAGATTGATAGTGTAATAAAGAGGTAGTGGGGAATCTGAACGAAGAGACTTTGAGAGAAGCTAATAAAGATGGAGGGAGGGAGGGAGGGATAAGAGAGGGCCAGAGGGGGAGGGAGGGAGGGAGAAGAGAGAGCCGAAGGGGGAGGGAGAGAGGGCCGGAGGGGGAGGGAGAGAGGGCAGGAGGGGGAAGGAGAGAGGGCCGGAGGGGGAGGGAGAGAGGGCAGGAGGGGGATGCACAATACGAGGAGTGGTGTTGCTGAGAGGTTTGTTTGTTTCTGCGTCTGACGGAACTTGTAAATGTCAGTTTCATTAAATTCCATCTGGTAGCAAGCAGAGGCCTTCAGTGTTGAGACAGGGCCAGGGGTACATCTCAATCCACTCCAAACAGCCTCTTATCCTTGTTCCTGGTTTCCTTTGCCTCCCCTGCACTGACCTAAAGCCACAGGAAAATAGGAGTGATGCATGTGATGTATGGTCTTGTTTTAGTTCTTGACGGGGTGAGGGGAGAGGTAAGGAAAGATCCGGAGACTGTGGAGATATATGACCCGCCTCTCTTGGGTTCGTACAAATCCTCCGTCGAGCCCTCGACGGAGGATGAGCTGTTGCGTGATGGAGTGTGTGCGTGTGTGTGCGCGAATGTGTGTGTGTCCTGTTGTGTGCGCTGACATTTCCGATAAGCGAGAGGCTGTGGGCTTCATTGGGCAGTGGTTAACTCCATGTGGAGAATACTGTCTGTCCAGATCAATATTTACAAAGCTCTCTCTCTCTCTCTCTCTCTCTCTCTCTCTCTCTCTCTCTCTCTCTGCGTCTCTCTCTCTCTCTCTCTCTCTCTCTCTCTCTCTCTCTCTCTCTCTCTCTCTCTCTCTTGCTCTCCCCTCACTTTCAGATTCTCTTTGAGATACCTAAAAGACAGTGATGGAATTCATGAATGAGGAAGTGGAGAGAGAGGGAGGGAGAAAGCTGGAGAGAGAGAAGGAAAAACAGAAGAGAGAGAGGTGGCTCACACACACCACAAAGAACGAGCACTGTGTAGTAGGACACTGTCTCTGGATGTTATGTAACAAGGTCCATCACACACACACACAGAGAGAGAGAGAGAGACACGGTCGTTGGCCTGCTGAGCATTAATGAGTTCTTTATAGAGTGGAGTGGTGAACAGGGTCTTTGTGTCTGTGTGGATCTCCTGGACATGCTGCCAGAGACAGGATCCTTCCAGTTCCCCCTGCTTAGCTGGTGGAACTGTGCCCTCCTCGTGTGTGTGTGTGTGTGTGTCTCTGCCCTCCTCGTGTGTGTGTGTGTGTGTCTCTCTGCCCTCCTCGTGTGTGTGTGTGTGTGTCTCTGCCCTCCTCGTGTGTGTGTGTGTCTCTGCCGTGTGTGTGTGTGTGTGTGTGTCTCTGCCCTCCTCGTGTGTGTGTGTGTCTCTGCCGTGTGTGTGTGTGTGAGTGTGTCTCTGCCGTGTGTGTGTGTGTGTCTCTGCCGTGTGTGTGTGTGTGTCGGCCTTCTGTGTCACAGTTGAACTCCTCCTCACTGTCATACTGCTCCCGCCTTTAATCATGGTTTGATGCTCTTGTGTGGAGGGTAAGGGGGAACAGAGAGAGAGGCAGAGGAAGGAGAGAAAGAGGAGGGAGGGAGGGAGAGAGAGAGGGAGAGAGAGAGGGAGAGAGAGAGGGAGAGAGAGAGGGAGAGAGAGAGGGAGAGAGAGATAGGGAGAGAGATAGAGAGAGAGGGAGAGGGAGGAAAGGGGTTTTCCTGTTGTCTTAGCTTCACTTCACAACGCCAGCTGGGATGGAGAAGCCCGGAAATGGAGGGAGGAGAGATGGATGGAGGAGAGAGGGAGGAGAGAGGGAGGGAGGGGGGGGGGGGCAGGCGGGCAGGGAGGGAGGGAGGGAGGGAGGGAGGGAGGAGGGTGGGCGGGGGTGTGCCTGTGTGACCGGGAGGAGGAGGATGTCTGGATAAGAGTGTGATGGAAGGAGAGAGGGATTTGAGGGATGGAGGGAGGACTAGATTAGCTGCTGCTGGAGACGGAGCATGTGCTCGTCTTAAAGCTGCACCTGTCTGAGAGAACAAGGCCCAACACAAACTGTTTTCTGAGCTCACCGTCTGCAAGAACGGATGTTACAGCCTGCTGCGATTTGCAGACAGACTCCACATCTACAACAGCGGCGTAGTCACGAGGGGGCTTGGTGGGGGCTAGGCCCCCTCATTCAAGATGGGACCCCCCAGAAATACAATTCCGGCTACGCCCCTGAACTACAATCTTTTCTTTTTAGAGATCATTCAGTTGTTTCAGTCTTGAAACGCAGTGCCTGTTTAGATTGAGGAGGAAGCCTTGTCAGCAGGTCCTGGATAGACCAGTGGTTGTTCTTACGATCTAGTCACCACAGAGGAGGATTACAACTGCAGTCCACACCTGGGCTTAACATGCTCTTATTCTTTGGTTTGGTTGGTGGCCTGTCAAGTCGACTCACTGACTGAGTTGCCCCCTCAGGTGGCAGGTTAAGGTAGTACAGGGAGAAGGATTAATTATTGCATCTCTTTCTCTCTTCCTCTCTCTCTCCCTCTCTCTTGCACACACACACACCCACAAACACAAATTAACTTTTCTATAGGTCTGGAGGGCTCTCATTTCTCTGATTACCCAGGGTGGAATTGTATCCCAGACAATCAGCTTATTTTCAAAACCGCTGGGTTAGTCTATAACCACATGTAGAATGATACATAGTTAATGATGGTGGTGGCGACCTGAATGTTCTATCTTTGTCCTGATTGTTTTATCCTCCTAGCTGTGCAAGATTGGTAATACATCCATCTTTATTTCTCCCTCCCCCTTCCTCTCCCCCCTCTCTCTCTCCCTCCCCCTCTCTTTCCCCCAGACCTGAAGAGGGAGGCCAGTATCTGCCACATGCTGAAACACCCTCACATCGTAGAGCTTCTGGAGACCTACAGTTCAGATGGCATGCTTTACATGGTGTTTGAGTTGTAAGTAGTGACGCTCACCTGGATCTGCTTGTGTGTGCCAGCACCCAGTCTGGTCCTGACGAGAACCTCCTTTAGTCCTGAGGAGAACCCTCTCTGGTCCTGAGGAGAACCCTCTCTGGTCCTGAGGAGAACTTCCTCTGGTCCTGAGGAGAACCCTCTCTGGTCCTGAGGAGAACCCTCTCTGGTCCTGAGGAGGTTCTCCTCTGGTCCTGAGGAGAACCCTCTCTGGTCCTGAGGAGAACTTCCTCTGGTCCTGAGGAGAACCTCCTCATGCCTGTGCTCTGAGCTGCACCTGCACACCAGGCCTTTCATCTGTACTAGAGAGTTTCCCTCGTGGCTTTGCCTTCCAGCAAGGTTCTCTGTTTTCAGGGGAACGTTTGTTTGTGTTGACTGGTTGCGTTCTCTGTTTCAGCATGGATGGAGCTGACCTGTGTTTTGAGATTGTGAAGAGGGCCGACGCTGGTTTCGTCTACAGCGAAGCGGTGGCCAGGTACGGACGCCCACCCTGTCTGCCTGGCCTGGGAGGATATTTATGACACTCGCTATAGATGATCTTGAGATTGTTTTGTTTAATTGATGTGTTTTTCACATGTGTATATATATCTTCTCTGCTGTACAACAAATTACCTCTCAGACGACTTAAAAGTTGAAGTCCTTGGGTGGAGCATTGGGGTAGTCATTCCGGCAATCAATGATGTATATGATGTTAGTCCGGGTTAGAAGTGATAAGCAGTGTATTCATTTATCAGATGCATTTCATAAAAAGCAAAAGTACATCATTGAAATATTTGAACCTGCGACCTCTTGATCTGTTGTCAAACACTCTAACCACCGAGCTCAACCCCTCCCTCGCCTAAAGCTGAATCCCTGTTTGCTCCCCGCCTCCACAGCCACTACATGCGACAGATCTTGGAAGCGCTGCGATATTGCCATGACAACAACGTGATCCACCGTGACGTGAAGGTGAGAGAGATGAGGTCACGACTTAACACAGATCACTCATCCAGAGACCATATGAGAGGAGTAGGGATGTGCCAATTAAGCCTGGACTGGATTAGTGTGTGTGTGTGCGTGTGTGCGTGCGTGCGTGCGTGTGTGTGCGTGTGCGTGTGCGTGTGTGCGTGCGTGCGTGCGTGCGTGCGTGCGCGCGTGTGCGTGTGTGTGCGTGTGTAAGCCACGATAGACCCAGAGGCTAGGCTCCTTGATCACCACAGGATTAGCCATCTAACAGACCACAGACACAAGCAGGCCAGATGGAAAGATCCAGAGCCCCCCCCCCATACACACACGCACACACACACTCCCCCAACACCACTCCAGTACTGTAACCTGATGGACACACAAGCACATTTGGAGTTCCCTCTAGGGATGAAGGGAGCTTTTTGCGTAATGTTGAACAGTCTGTGTGTGTGCGTGCGTGCGTGTGCGTGCCTGGTGACCTTATTGCAAGACAAACATAGTGACAGATTTCTGTGGTAGAAGTACAGATTTTCAACAGAAGAGGGAGCAATCTGTTTACTTTTGTTAATCAGTGTTTAATCACACTCTTCATCCAACACATCGCATGTCGCAGTACTCACAATGTGCTGTCTGTCGCTTCTCATAAGGCTGAGAGACTGAAAACCCAGTTACAAAGTACACAATCGCTTAACTTGCAGCCGTTTCAAACAGCCGTGAGACCCGGCAGTAATCTAAACACCTGTTAAAAACTCCCGGCGCTTACATTTACATTTAGTCATTTAGCAGACGCTCTTATCCAGAGCGACTTACAGTAATTACAGGGACATTCCCCCGAGGCAAGTAGGGTGAAGTGCCTTGCCCAAGGACACAACGTCAGTTGGCATGACCGGGAATCGAACTGGCAACCTTTGGATTACTAGCCCGACTCCCTCACCGCTCAGCCACCTGACTCCCGCTTGAAAGCTTTGTCAGTCAGCCAATGTGGTGGTTTGTGCCGGGGGACGAGGGCAAGACCCCTCCGATGCGGAGCGGGGAGTTCAGGAGACTGAGGCTGGTCCTGGGGGTGAGGGAGGGGTACAGCCCGCCCTGAGGGGACAGTGAGGCCCTCCTGAACTCCATGGTGGAACTGTTGGACGTCCCGTCATTCAGGAAGTGGATGCGCTTGGTGAAGCGGTCGCCGAGAGCCCGCACCGC
Organism: Osmerus mordax; assembly: GCF_038355195.1. Lineage (NCBI taxonomy): Eukaryota > Metazoa > Chordata > Actinopteri > Osmeriformes > Osmeridae > Osmerus > Osmerus mordax. The sequence goes on along the minus strand of NC_090071.1, from coordinate 1,781,452 downwards.
GGCCTTCCTGACCGAGCTGGACAACAGGAAGTACATCACCGGGTCCAGACAGCTGTTGAAGGCGGAGAACAGCAGCATCACCTCGTTGGTCCGGTCCATTAGGCGTTTGTAGTCGCAGGTTGAGGACGGGCTGAGCTGGGACAGCACATAGACGGGGCGGAAGGCGTGGTACGGCCCGAAGCAGACGGTGAACAGGAACAGGACGAAGAAGGATTTCCTGGCCGTGCGGCCGTAGCGCTGGGCGTTGGGCATGTCGGGCTGTGCCCCGGACACGCGGAGCAGCCGCGCCGCGATCTTCCCGTAGGAGACCACCAGCAGGATGAACACCGCCCAGAACAACCCCACCAGCGCCATGTTGAAGTACGCCTTGTCTTTGGTTCGCTGCTTGTACTGGAAACACTTCTCCTTCTCCTCGTTCCCCTCCACCGTCATCACCATGGGAACCAACCCGGCCAGCGCCAGGAACCACAGCACCCCGCACAGCACCCAGCTCCACCCGCAGCTCCGCCCCCAGCACAGCCTCCGCCCCAGGGCCCCGCACAGCACCCAGCTCCACCCGCAGCTCCGCCCCCAGCACAGCCTCCGCCCCAGGGCCCCGCCCCGCTCCCTGCCCCGCCCCTTCAGCCGGACGTAGCGGTCCAAGCTGATGAACCCCAGCAGCGTGATGCTGATGTACATGTTCATGTAGAACAGGTTCCCCACCAGCTTGCAGGCCCAGGAGCCCAGCATCCAGCGGTTCCCCAAGGCGTGGTAAACCACCCGGAAGGGCAGGCAGGCCAGCAGAACCAGGTCGGCCACTGCCACGTTGATGAGGAACACGCGCACTGAGTTGTTCCTGCCGTGGAGGAAGAAGAAGACCCACAGAGCCAGCAGGTTGCCCACCAGGCCCAGCAGGAAGAAGAGGCTGTACAGGAAGGCCAGGGGGGGGCCTAGGGCAGAGTCATCCAGGTCACAGGAGTCCGTGGGAGGGAGAGGCCATGAGGTAGTGGAGAAGGATGAGAAAGAGGAGTTTGGGAGAGGGAGGGGAGAGGAGGAGGAGGAGGAGGAGGAAGAGGAGGAGGAGGAGGAGGAAGAGGAGGAGAAAGTGGCCATGCTGTTGAAACTGCTGTTGTGTTGTCAGGCCTAGAGACACCTCAGTTCTGAGGAAGAGAGAAGAATATTTTATTGTTTTGGCCAAATCATCCCTCAGTCAGAACATGTTGAAAAAAGCTAATACTATTTTTTAAACGACAAACACGGTTGCCTGCAGAAATGTTTTGCAGTGGAAACTACTGACAAACACAGCATCAGACAGATCACTTAGTTTGCTTCTGTCACACAAAATAAGATCTTTCTGATTCGTATAAATGTCCGACTTTCATAAACCCGCTTAAAATATACTGGGTGAAACTCTAGGATACTGGGTGTACACAGCTACACACACACACACACACATGGACACAGCTACACACATCCACCCCCACACACACAGACAGATGTTTGGATTAAGAGAGGCACTCACCATACAAATTCTTTCCATTTGTGGTTCTGTCCAGCTGTAGTATGTGTGAGAGAGTTTGGAGTCGACTGGGACTGCGTGTGTGTGTGCCTTCCCAGTATCCTTTACAGCAGTGAACAAAACCAAACTTGTTACATTCGGATGAAGAACTTCTCACTTCTCTTTCTCTCGTAAACCGATCTCCTCGTCTGATGGTCTCGTCCAATTGTCTATTTTTTTATTTTTTTATTCCCGGAGATCATTATTCTTTCTCTTGTCAAAAAACCTCAAAGGGTTACAAAATCCCAACCCATCTGTTTTATTATTTCTTCCTCGCTCTCCTTTCTCTCTCTCTCTCTCTCCTGCTATTTCTGTCTGCTTTCCTTCTTAGGGTCCTGTCTTTCCTCTCTGTTCAGATGTATCTGTCGCTCCTCTTGAGTTTCCTCCCTCTGTCTCTCTCTCTCTCTCCTCTCTCTCTCCTTCTCTCTGCCTGTGTCTCTCAGTCTCTCTCCTCTCTCTCCTTCTCTCTGCCTATGTCTCTCTCCTCTCTCTCCTTCTCTCTGCCTATGTCTCTCTCCTCTCTCTCTCCTTCTCTCTGCCTATGTCTCTCTCCTCTCTCTCTCCTTCTCTCTGCCTGTGTCTCTCAGTCTCTCTCCTCTCTCTCCTTCTCTCTGCCTATGTCTCTCTCCTCTCTCTCCTTCTCTCTGCCTATGTCTCTCTCCTCTCTCTCTCCTTCTCTCTGCCTATGTCTCTCTCCTCTCTCTCTCCTTCTCTCTGCCTGTGTCTCTCAGTATCTCTCCTCTCTTTCCTTCTCTCTGCCTATGTCTCTCTCCTTTCTCTCTCTCCTCTCTGCCTGTGTCTCTCTTTCACACAACGCCCTTTTTCCCCTCATTCTCTCGTTGGTTCTCATGACTCCCCACAACCACCACAGCTGAACATCCTCCCCCTCTTCTGAAGTAAAGTGCAGAACGTGCGAAAGGAAGGAAACCTTTGCGTCTTGGGCTGCCAGAACCTGACACTTCTGCTTTCTACTCAGACCTTGTTCCTTCCCCTTCTTACCTCTGGCTCTTTTTGGCCTGTTGATGTTTCTGTGCCTAGAAAGGGTTGACGATGAAAATGGTTTCCCTTAAACGTGACCACTGTGTTCCCCTTTCTTGCCCAATGGGGAATATATACTTTCACACTACCGACACAGCTCCTTTGTATTTTTACAGTCAGTATCTTTTAGTGAACTTTCCCTTTTAGTTTGACCGTGTGAGTGTACTGGTAAGTTGTGATACATCACCAAATAACTTGTCTTATCCCTCTGTGTGTGTGTGTGTGTGTGTCTCTAGCCACATTGTGTGTTGCTGGCCTCGAAGGAGAACTCTGCCCCTGTCAAGCTGGGAGGGTTTGGAGTGGCCATACAGCTGGGCGAATCTGGCCTGGTTGCTGGAGGTAGGCTGCACGTAGTAAACTGTGTGTGTGTGTGTGTGTGTGTGTGTGTGTCTCTGTGTAAGTGAAATGTTGTGTTGTGGCTTTACCCTGTGGAGTCCGCTCTCTCTCTCTCTATGCGTGATCATGTCTCCTCGTTTTACCACTCATCAATCAAACGCCCATAAACATATCCCTCCCTCCCTCCCTCCCTGCCTGCCTGCCTGCAGGTCGAGTGGGAACGCCCCACTTCATGGCTCCAGAGGTGGTGAAACGGGAGCCGTACGGGAAGCCTGTGGACGTGTGGGGTTGCGGGGTGATCCTGTTCATCCTGCTGTCTGGCTGCCTGCCCTTCTACGGCACCAAGGAGCGGCTGTTCGAGGCCATCATCAAAGGGAAATACAAGGTAGTAGTTGATTTTCCAAAACTCAGAATGGAGCAGGCACGCACAGTGGAGGAGCTGTGCACAAGCCCCTGAGAATGTGTGACGTCATGGTCTGTTGAGTCACTGCAGTATGAGGAGGAGGGGTTCATGACTGACTGCAGAGGTTAAGTGTCCATAGGACCAGTCAGCCAGCCAGCCAGCCAGCCAAAGGGTTAGTTTGACCCTGGTTGACAAGCTGCAACACCCATCTGAGAGCGTCTATGCACGTCTGCTCTTCGCCCTGTGTGCGTGTGTGTGTGTGTGTGTGTGTGTGTGTGTGTGTGTGTGCGTGTGTGTGCGCGTGTGTGTGCGCGTGTGTGTGCGTGTGCGTGTGTGTGTGCGCGTGTGTGCGCGCGTGTGTGCGCGTGTGTGTGCGCGTGTGTGTAGATGAACCCTCGCCAGTGGAGTCACATCTCAGAGAGTGCTAAGGACC